>NC_089509.1:117328750-117463115 GCF_036850995.1 Saccopteryx leptura
CTGTGGAGCAGAACACACCTGCCGTGTGTATCCTACGAAGGAGGAACCGAAATGCGTAGCAAAGGAAGAGACTGAACGACTGACTTGAGTTGTTGGGGGGCATTCAACCAAACAGACACCTAGAGGGCGAGATGGGGGCATCCTGAACTTCGTTTTCTAAAACACTATTATTACGTGAATGCTGCTGACCAGAAAACCCTGGGTTTTCACTTCCTTCTGCTGATGCTGCCGTACCTTTCTGTGACTGTATTGCAACCACGTCCGTTCAGGCAACCCACACCAAGAAACGGGGTGCAGCTAAGGAGGCATTACGTGAGCCTCGGGTAGATCAGCATAAGTAACCTCACACCCACTCCCCAGGATCTGTAGTGGCGAGGGTTCCTTACGCAGCTGCCCGGGGGCAAGGTCACCCTCTGCAGTGAAGAACGTGGGGTCAGACGTCTGTAGAAGAGCAGACTCTGTCTCCGGAGTGAATACTCAGACTCACTTCCAAATATGCTCACTTCAGTGAGAACTGAACCTTCTGTCGTGCTCAGTGTTTTCAGTCTTCCCTTTGTACCAAACCCCACATCACTCCCGTCCCAGGGTGAGCGGTGACGCAGCGGTGGGGGCGTCGGCGGGGTCCCTCGTCCTCGGCCCCATCACGTCCCAGCCGACAGGGTTTCTTGTCTTGCTCTCTGTCCTTCTCCCCGTGTGCCTCTGACAGCTTGGGTGTCTCCAGTCGACCTGCCTGGGGAATTCGGGAAGACGGAAAAGGGGCCGGGGTGTCACTGAGCTGTCCCTGTGCTCAGCGCTGTGCCGTCGGTTTCCAGAAGACACCACTGGGCGGACGCATGTCTGCGCTTACGCGAAGTGAGGATGACTATACAAACCAAAACACAAGCAGTCGACACACAGACAGATGCAAAGAAAACATGCAGGCTTTTTAGATTATAAAGTCAAACAAAATTAGCAACTCTATTTTATTGATTTTTTTTTTTTTTTTTTGAGAGAGAGAGAGAGAGAGAGAGAAAGAAAGAGGGGCAAGGGAGGAGCGGGAAGCATCAACTCGTAGTAGTTGCTTCTTGTATGTGCCTTGACCAGGCAAGCCCAGGGTTTCGAACTGACAACCTCAGTGTTCCAGGTAGACGCTTTAGCCACTGCACCACCACAGGTCAGGCAGCAGCCCCCATTTTAATAAGATATTTTACTGAATATTTTATTAACTATTTTAGCTTTTACTAAGAAATAAACTAGAGAAAAGGTAGAATTAATAACCACTAATACCTGCAGGGGCTTTGCAGATTGCAAAGCACTTTACATAATTGAAACCTTATAGCAACCACATGGACTTATTATCATTATTATTAACACCACCATTTGATGATGATGATGATGGTGGTGATTATTAATGTTGTTATTTTCATTTGACAAATTATGGGCTGAATTGTTTTTAAGAGGCCCAAGCTCCATCTTTTTTAGCCCACTGGCCACTAAGAAAATTAATCAGAAACATTTATTTTAAGTCAGAAAGGCTATGCTCTTTGAACCAATAATAACTCTTCCGGGATTCTATCCTAAGAAATAAAACCTAAAAGTGGAAGATGTCCTTAGCAGTGTTGTTTATAGTAATGAGAAAATGGAAACAATAAAAACTTATCTACAAGTAGGAAAACGGTCCCATGTATCGTCTACGTTAAATCAGTAAGATGTTATACATTTAAGATGATTGTGAAGATAATGGAACAACATGGAAAACGGGAAGAATTCATGTGAAAGAACTGCAGTATAAAATGACATCTATTCTGTGGTCATGGTAACGAATGCTATGTTTACTGTAGAGAAGATCTATCTATTCGATGGGATTTCTGTGTACCTCTCTCCCATGTTATTTTTATACCTGTAATCGTTTTTGCAGAGAACCTTTAAGAAATACACACAGCGAAAAGAGACTCCCACTTTCCCCCCATGGTATCGTAATTAGAATATGCAGAGAGAAGAGTAAAACGAACTATTTCTACATTTCCATGAGTGACACTGAACTGCCTGATCACAGGATTTTAATTCTGAGTCTGGCTGCAGGGTTGTGTTCAGTAGTGATGACATTGACCCTTACAGCTGGGTCTGGAGCTTGTACATCCCTTTTTTTCCCCCTCCGGTAAACATACTGTGGAAAATATTTTACCAAAAGAAAAAGAAAAAGTGCATCGTCGTCTGAGAAATGCAAGATTCCTGCTGCAACAGTGAATGTGTTGAATGGCTCTGTTATACCCAACAAGTGTCACAGAACAGAGTCCCGGCCGCCTGCGTCTTTAAGAAAAGATACGGGATGCGTCCCAGGGAGAAAAAAAAAAAATCCTCTTAGCCTGAAATCCTGGTTGCCAAAGGGGAGGTGGATTTCCAGCATAGATAGTGAGGCGAACGGGCACTTAAGTCATTTGTACCTCACTTGTTACAGTCATGCTGTGAATTATATTCTTTTCGGGGTTCTAATTAGAGGACGGGACAGATGGCGAAGGCCTTAGTTAGGAGGGATGTGGCCATTAGGAAGGCCTCCGTCGTCCAGTCTGGATTCCTGCAAATCTGGTGTTCCCCGTGCGTGCAGCGCCGGGCGAGGCGTTGCAAAACGCTGGTCTGCAGGGCGTCCCTGCCCCTCGGAGCTCTTGTGACATTTGAATCTCCTGAGAGACCAGGGACATGGGTCTCCCCAAGCGTGAGGCGCCCTCCGAGGGGAAGAGGCAGTTTCCAGAAATCATAGCCCTGTAACGATGGGGTTTTTGTCTGTTTGTTTTAATTACAAAGCTCCACAGTGGAAATGAGGGTTTCACTGCCCCACCGCTGGAGTCCTCCTGGGGTTTTTCTCCCTGCGCAGCTCAGCGTCCACGAAACTTCCGCATCGCACCTGTCGCTGGGAGTGAGTTGCTGCTCCTTTTTCAGGCGATCGAACCAGTAAGGCAGATGCCCTGGACCTTGTTTCCTAAGTCACCGCCGTGGGTCAGGTCCAGCCTCGTTTGTGAAGATGGACCGAAGTCAGGACGGGCGAGTGAGCCAAAACGCTGTATTTTCATATGTAGCAGCAGTAAGCGGTTGTTGATGAGCCTCTCCTTGAATGCCGTGAAAAGCCTATTTCAAGGCATAGTTAAAAAAAATCAGCACGGGCTATTTTTAATAGAATAATCCGTATAGCTTAAAAGAGGGCTGATGCTGCCTTTGATGTCATTTGGGCGGATGAAAACATTCCTGCTCAATAGAGAAGCCGCATCTCTTTCACGCTGGTCTGAGATCAGCGCTGGCCGCACGCTGGTCACGCTGTCAGACGGACCTGCCGCGTCCGCTTTGAAATGCAAATTGTTTCAAGGAAAATAGCGCCCAGCGGAAAGAGGTAAGCGGTGCCTTTTCAGATCCGCTCGCTGGTCCACTCCAGGACCGTGCGTCCAGCTGACCCTGTTATGGGGGAGCAGATCTGGTGCCGTTGACCGAGGGATTTTAATTCTCGTCAGCACGAGGACATCCCTTACTGAGGAGCCAGCCGGCGCCTGGGACCCGGGATTAGCATGGTGACCGCTGCCCCCTGCCAGCCAGCCCACCTGGCAGCTCCGACCCCTAGATGGACATTTGAGGAAACACCGGCATAGTTCAGAGTGGGCCAGGTGGTCCGTACGTACGTCATGGCCACGCTGACTGTATTTGGGGTAAAAAAAATATATTGGATGATACTAAACAGGCTCTGTTGTGACCCACTTCCTGTGGATACGAGGGTCCTCTACTCTGTCCGGCAGGGCCATCCTTTGGGGACCTGATGCTGGTGACACTGCCTTCTGCCCAACCTGACCCCATCTCTCCTAGTCCCTGACCTGACAGCCAAGTTCACAAACCGTTTAAATGGCCTTGGTTAGCTGCTTTTTTTTGTGTGTGTGTGGTGGTGGTGGGTGGGGGGGGAATAAATATTATTGATAAAAGGTACACACAGAAGGTGCAGAATCCTGAGTCATAGCTAAGTAAGTGTACAGTGACCGACAGGCAGGTCAGGAAGCAGCAGGTGGCCGGCCAGCAACCCAGGAAGCCCCTGTGGGCCACATCCTGTCACTGCCCACACCTGCCCCGGAACACACACACACACACACACACACACTCGAGGACGATAGCCACCTGACTCCTCCCTCCATGAATGACTTCTGCGTGTTGATCCTGAACCGCAGGATGGGGTCGTCGCAGTGGCTGCGCTCCCGGCTGTCTGTTCCGCCCGCCTCCTCTCTGCCATGCGGTCCTGTGTGACCCAGGTCCCGCCCGCCTCCTCTCTGCCGTGCGGTCCTGTGTGACCCATGTCCCGCCCGCCTCCTCTCTGCCGTGCGGTCCTGTGTGACCCAGGTCCCGCCCGCCTCCTCTCTGCCGTGCGGTCCTGTGTGACCCAGGTCCCGCCCGCCTCCTCTCTGCCGTGCGGTCCTGTGTGACCCAGGTCCCGCCCACCTCCTCTCTGCCGTGCGGTCCTGTGTGACCCATGTTCCGCCCGCCTCCTCTCTGCCGTGCGGTCCTGTGTGACCCAGGTCCCGCCCGCCTCCTCTCTGCCGTGCGGTCCTGTGTGACCCATGTCCCGCCCGCCTCCTCTCTGCCGTGCGGTCCTGTGTGACCCAGGACCAGCTCAGTCAGTAGTCAGTAGCTCGTCCCTCCCTACTGGTATCTAGCCCTCCGTCGCATGGATACACCACAGGGTACCCGTGGTGCATGGACCTTCGGGCCACTGGGCGCCACCGTGGACATTCTCGTGGTGTTTGTTCTCAGGTGGGCACCGTGCACGTCTGTCTGTGTGGTTTTAGGTTGTGAAATAAGAACGGGACTCTTGAGAGAGGGACGCACCGGGAAGCTCTACGAAGGCTGCCCATCAGGAGGGTCAGGAGAGCAGTGTGGGCTGTCCGGGGGAGGTGCAGTAAAAGAGAGCGGTCACCTCCGATGTCTGCAGTGATCCACGGAGCCGTTCCTGAGCCGTCGGCAGGCGTGACCTCCCTGCCTCTCACACCTCCTTACGGCTGTTGCGTTGTTCCTCGGCTAGCGCTCCGGCCACAGGCGGACTTGTCCAACGCTTTCTACTGGGCCAGGTAGACTGTAGTTGCCCCACGACAGGGACTCTCCCCTTGACCGCTGACGGCCGTGTGGGTTCTGGAGCCCCAGCCACGCCGCCCGACCCTGGGAGAGGGGCCCTAGCCCGGCCTGTCTGCTGCCTGGAGCCTGTAGGAACCCTGGGGCGCTCAGGACCGTGCTCAGGCACCACTGTGTCCAAGGTGGGCTTGATCTTCAGATCGTCAGGTAAGTCTTCTTTCCCAAGTGAGAACTCCAGACGCCTCAGCCTTAGCGAATGAGTCGTTAGCGTGTGAAATGAATTCCTGGGCAAGGAGCAGCGTAGCCGAGAGTAAGCGCTTTGAGAGAGAGTAGAGTGACTTATACTATAGCGCCTCCCTTTTGTGCTTAGAGGTATTTCTAAAGGCGAAAGCTCCCCGGGTGGTCGCAGACAAGGGGACGTGTGCTGGATGCATCTAGATCAGTAGTTCTCAACCTTTGGGTCGCGACCCCGGGAGGGGTCGCCTAAAGCCATCGGAAAATACATATTTATTATACAATACGTTTTTAAATAAAATATGTATTTTCCGATGGCTTTAGGTGACCCCTGTGTTTTGGTCGTTCGACCCCCGCCAGGGTCGCGACCCACAGGTTGAGAACCGCTGATCTAGATCTTAGCAACAACGAAACAAACTGGAGTCAGGGACAGTATTACTTGACCGATTCACTAGTGACCTTCGTTCAGGAACAGAAATGAAATTTACACATTAGCCTTTGCTGGACGTGTATGCAAATCAGCATCTGAACTTCTGACATAAATTACTACAGTATAATCAGACTTTACATCTGTGTAGTCACTAAAAAATATTCACAAAACATCTGGGGATAAACAGTGCCTTGAACTGTTGGGTTTCTGGAAATGCCTCAGGGTGGGACCACTGGTCCAGGACCGCTCGCCCCTGGGGTGTGACAGGGTGTGACGGGGTGTGACGGGGTGTGACAGGGTGTGACGGGGTGTGACGGGGTGTGACACTTCCCGGCCAGCCGCCCTCCGTCAGACCCGCCACATCAGGGTTCCTGGCCCGTGGCGCCCCAGCCTGTGAACCGCTGGTTCGTCTCCGCGTCACCACATGCGTCTTCTTGTGTCTTCGTTTCCAGACAGTACTGGGTTGTGTATCTCCAAACTGTACGTTTTGGGGCAGACACCGTTTTCTCACCCTTCCTAATTTTTTGTTTGTTTTCAGTGAAACAAATACATTTCTGTATCATCGCAGGAAACAGCTTAGGTCACAGTTGCTTGGTCTTCTTGATTGTTTGATATTCAGGAAAGTTTTAACTGAAATTAAACAAGGGAATGCATACACATGTGGGTCCTCCTATGCAGATATTTTTGGAGATTTTATGACTCATAGAGGCCGAAGGTTGGGAACCAGGCAGGTAATTGAGTGACGTGCGGTGGGCTGAAGGGCCGATGTGTGCCCTGACCCTCAAGCTGTAGTATCAATACCATAGACAGATTTAGACATACACAGACGATCCCCAACTTATGATGGTTCAGCTTAGCGATTTTCAAATTTCAGATGGTCCAAAAGTGATCCACTTTGAGAAGAAACTGCACTGTTTACCCTTGAACAACATAGATTTGACCTACAGGCAAGTTTTTTCTAATAAGTACAGCAAATATATTTTCTCTTATGATTTTTTAGTTTTTTTTTTGTTTGTTTTTTATTCTTTTTTTTTTTTTTTTTTTTTCATTTTTCTGAAGCTGGAAACGAGGAGAGACAGTCAGACAGACTCCCGCATGCGCCCGACCGGGATCCACCCGGCACGCCCACCATGGGGCGATGCTCTGCCCACCAGGGGGCGATGCTCTGCCCATCCTGGGCGTCGCCATGTTGCGACCAGAGCCACTCTAGCACCTGAGGCAGAGGCCACAGAGCCATCCCCAGCGCCCGGGCCATCTTTTGCTCCAATGGAGCCTTGGCTGCGGGAGGGGAAGAGAGAGACAGAGAGGAAAGCGCGGCGGAGGGGTGGAGAAGCAAATGAGCGCTTCTGTGTGCCCTGGCCGGGAATCGAACCCGGGTCCTCCGCATGATTTTTTAGTTTTTATTTTTACATACTTCTTTTTTGTGGGAGAGAGACAGAGACAGATAGGAAGGGAGAGAGATGAGAAGCATCAGCTCATGGTCGCAGCACCTTAGTTGTTCATTGATTGCTTCTCATTCGTGCCTTGACCGGGGGTCTCCAGCCGAACCAGTGACCTTGGGCTTTAAGCCAGCGACCGTGAGTCATCCCTACAATCCCACGCTCAAGCCCACAACTCCATCGTCCCAGGTCGATGGTCTGTCCACTGTGCCACCACCTGGTCAGGCCCTTATGACTTTCTTAATAACGTTTTCTTTTCTCTAGTTAACTTGATTGTAAGAGCACACAGTGTATAATACATGTAACATACAAATAAATGTGTTAATCGACTGTGTTATCAGTAAAGCTTCCGCTCAACAGTTGTTACGTTTTGGGGGCGTCAGAAGTTATACGTGGATGTTTGACTGTGTGGGAAGGTCAGCACCCGCCCCCCAAGCCTCTCATTAAAGGGCCAACTGCTACTTTGAGTTTTGATTTTTGATCTTTTCCCCGGCCAGTGATACGTGGCGTGCTACTCTCGCGTGACACTGGGCAGCAGCAGTGAGATGGTGTTGCCCACCTGTGGCTATGTCAGTGTCTGAGGTGGGCTAGGGGACGCTTTGGGGTTCGGGAGCTTAGGTGCAGCAGGTGCAGTTTTGACTTGGCGGTATTCTGAGTATCAGGACGTGGCCCCCTTGGATGTCAAGGGTCACCTGTCGTCCGCACAAATACAGGCCCCTGGCCTCCAGGTTCGACTCATCTTGAGAGTGATGTCAGGAGCTGTCAGACTTTTTTAGACGAAATCTCCCACATTCATTTTGCTTTTAAAAAGATGTCATTACCCACTAAGAAAAGAAAAAAGCCTCTGTGAGCTCAGCCCACACTCCCGTCACACGTCTGTGGATCGGTTTTAAAATTTTACTCTCGTGACTGCGCCCACAGCCACCCCTTCATTTGGCCAGAATTCAGTCGTGTTGTTTCTGTTTGGAGTGGGGGTGGGGTAAGGAGACCCTCCCGAGCCCGCGGGCTGTAAGGGTCGGCCTCCCGAAGGGCTCCGCTCAGCATCTAGGGCAGGGGTCTCAAACTCGCGGCCCACGGGCCGCATGCGGCCCGCCAAACAATTTTGTGCGGCCCGCAGACTAATCCACGAAGTTCAAAATATTTTGGATAAAATTAAGTAAGCCTAGGGGCCTACTTGTATTTTTCATTTCTCTAGCATCCTAGCTAGATATTAGCTTAGTTAACAGCAGTTGTGATGCGAACTACAGTTTCTGGTCGTTTTGTGACACTGAGTAAACTGCATGTACGATTGTGCTTGTTGTACTGATTTTTTTTTTGTTTTCAACTGCAGTGAGAAAAGTGTTGCGTAACAGTTGCCTTTTGTAGACCTAGTGCGGCCCGCCGAACGGCTGTGATCTTGCTCTGCGGCCCACATGCTGAGTTGAGTTTGAGACCCCTGATCTAGGGTCTCGTTCGAATGCTGCAGCCCGACACCAGGAGCATGCAGTCCTGACCAGTGTGTCTCTTCACCCCTGAGAGCCCTCTCTGCTTGGGGGGGTCCCCCTTGGGAGCCACGCCGCCGAGCTGCTCCAGCAGGAGTTCAGGTAGCACACAGGGAAGAAGTGTAACAGCCAGTGGTCCAGCCCCAGGCCCGTGACCAGCATCGTGGCCCTTTCACGAGAGGGTGGGTGCAAGGGATGTTTCCCTTTTTTTTTCTACAGTGGATGTTTGGCCTGGAGATGAACCTGTCCACCTAAGGTGGGCTCCTTGTTGGATCTCTCTATTCGAACGTGTTATCGGCCCTTATCCAAAGTTCCGCTGGGCTGGGCTCTCCTGTGTGTGGTGGGCACTGATTTCTGGAGTTTCGCCTCAAGCAGCCAGTGACAGGTGCACAGAGCTGAGGCTGTGCCTTTTCAAGGGCTGTGTCAGGAGTTTGGAGACAGCCCCCCCCCCCCGGGGAGCCACACCCAGAGAGAATGGAGGAGGGAGGGAAGTGGCATTTCAGGTTTGAGTGGCGTTTTGGGGCATCATCAGACCCAAGACTGAATTTCTTTTTGTTTTCTGGGGTGTTCAGGCCTGTGTGCCTAAGGCTGGTGTAAAATGAGGTTTTGTGGACAGATCTCAGACTTGATCGTGACTGTCAGGTACCAACGGGCACTCCAGGGAGGAAAGGATGACATCTCCTCGACTTTCAGGTGGCAGGTGTCCCCGTGGCTGTGCGGGCTCCGGGGTGGGGTGGGGGCTGTTTTAGCGTTGGGTCGCGGCTTGCAGGCATCTTCTCATTGTTTTCCCCAGTTCTCTTGCCATCTTTTCATCTTTCTTACATCCACCTTAAAAACAGCAGTATCCTGAAGCCTCTGGCCTGCTAGGAATTCTCCTGATAAAATCTGAAGGGGCCTGGGAGCCCCAGGAGGGGTGGTGGGAGGAGCCTCGTCCCCAAACCAGTTCTGATTGGTGGGTGTAGGGATCAGTCCGCCTCCCCTTTCCCGCCCCCCAGGAAGAAAAGGGCCGGACCCACACCCTTGAGTTCAGAGGGTGTCTTTTCAAAACCATGTAAAACAAAATTGGTTCTAACCTAAAACAATTGGAGAAGGGTTTTTTTTAAGGGAACCAAATTCCTTTGGAGATGTGTAGACAGACCTAACAGACTGACTAGCCGCAAGGCTGAGCTTTGTGAAGGAGGCTCGCATGTCTGTGTCTGAGTCTAAAATTAGTGTGACCAGCTAATAATTCATTCCGACGTCAAACAACTGATTCAAATCACTAAGTATACAGTGGAGTCATTTTTCACCGCCATGCAGGTGCGCCACGAGGTGGCTAAGGTGATTTTTTTCTCCCTGCTTCTCCTTTTAAGGCCAGGGGCAAACTTACCCGGTTTAGGGGTCCGCATTTCTCCCCGTGTTGCGTCGGGTAACTTGGATTGGGGTTGGTCGTCAGGCGTCTCTTCACCGTGAAACAGTCTGCTGGCACCAGAATCCGCTCCCGATTGGCAACTGTTTTCATGTCCAGCAACGCAGGCACAGCAGGGCTTCCGTAGGGCCCGTCTGGCTGGCTCTTCCTGAAAGGGGGCCTTCCGACTGCACCTCCGGCCCATCTAGAGATGACAGCTGTGCCCACAGGTCTTTGAGAACGTTTTGGGTGAAGCGTTCGGCCCCTTCGCCATGCTCTGCCAAGCGCTCCAGGTGCGCGCCGCCCCCTCCTTCCTGCCGAATGCTGTTGCGCATGACGCGTCCGCTTCCACGGCCGCGTGACGACAGCTCTCCGGGCGCCAAGGTCCCCTGCGTGCAGGCGCGTAAGGCCCCTTAGACTGGCTGGAGCTGACTTCTGGGGTCTGCAGTCTGCGGAGTGTTCACCTGACTTGTTTATTCCTAGGGAATGTCACTAGTGCGTCGGGGTCTCAGATGGCAAGCGGCATCAGCCTGGGCTCCTTCGGCAGCCGACCAGATGGCATGCAGCAACGGTCCTACTCTGTCTCCAGTGCCGACCAGTGGAGTGAGGCTACAGTCATTGCAAACTCGGCCATCAGCAGTGGTAAGAGAGGACGCGGACCTGCGGCCACCTCGCGGTCCTCGGTTTGTAGGCTGGGGGCCGGACACGGCGCCCCGACCTCTCCACACCCGGTTCTGTGGGTGGCCCCTTGGGGCAGCGTGTCGGCTCTACACGTCTCACCTTCCATTGATGCAGCTTTCTGTCCCTGATGAGCCGTATCACCCACGTATCACCCACGTCTGCTCATTTGTTCCTCTTTGGCGCAGGGAGGCATAGCTTTCATGCCCACTTGACAGATGGGGAAACTGAGGCCGCAGACAGACGGGGCAGGTGGCTTTCTCAGGCTCACATGCAGGGCGGGGGTGGCAGAGCTGTGTGGCCTGTGCTCCCTGCGCCGGTGCTCATTGTGCGAGGGTTTTCCATCAAAGGGAAACGCATAATTCCTTCTCCTTATCCGTTTCTCAAGATTCTTGGTATATCCTGGAAACTGTGGAGGGTCTCCCCCCTTGTCTGTGGGTCCAGCTCCTTGGGAAGCCCGCGTGCACCCTGGAGAGAGTCCTGGCCGGTGCGCAAGCAGGGATCCTGCAGCGCTGGGCGTGCCCACCTCCTGCGGCCAGGGTTGCCTGTGGCGTTTGGTCGTGGCCTGTTTGTTCACTGCTGTTTAAAGGGATTCCCGCCGTTGTATATCATCCATCAGGCCGGGTTTTAGAGTAATTTTAGCATAATTTGTTCTAATTAAAAGTCCCAGCGTCAGGTCTTCCCTGTGGACCCACCAGCAGCTGCTGCAGGTAAACATCATCTGTATTTCTGGTGACTCTACACCCACCTTAGAGAATGATGTCCCTAGCCACATGAGGAGGAGATGTGGAGTCGGTCAAGGCCGCTCCCCAGGAGGCCACGGCAGTGAGGGCCCACAGAGGCAGGGGCTCGCGTCCACACAGAGTGACACTGGTGCCTGCAGGCCCAGCTCCCGGACGCGTTCCCATTCAGAACGGGCTGTGGGAGGTGGCAGAGGTCACTTCACCCTCTTTGGGGGGAGGACTCTCCCAGGCTCTCCGCCTTTCATCTGAAATCATGACGATCCTTTGAGCACCCCGAGAAAGGGGGTTCTGCGATTGTAAACCGCTCGCTTGTCATGGGCCACAGCTGCGCTCCCAGCCATCACCTGCCAGAGGAGGCCAGGTGAGGGCTTCCCATCGGGCTCGGTGCCTCATCATTGCCCCCAGTCGCCGCCCGGGGGGCCTCGGCAGGCCCCACACCGCACCTCCGTGAGCCTCTGTTCTCACCTGTGAGGTGGGTGTTCTCCCTCACCCCACGGTGTGGTTCTCAGGTGCGCAGCACAACAGCTGGTCCTACCTGGTCCTTGTCTTCCGTACTGAATGGCTACTGCTGTTATCAGAGGAGCAGGCAGGACGCGTGTTTAAGTATTGCATTATCAAATGCGTTGAAATGCATTGATTTTTTTTCTTTCAATTAGTGTTAGCATTACTCGCTGATTGGGTTTATTCTGTGGCTACCTGTCTGTGGGGGTGTGTTCGTACATTTGAGGGTGGGAGGAACTCCTGCGGGCCTTCCCCAAGCTGAGCTACCCCCCACCCCACCCCACCGCCACCCCCACCCCCCTTTCCACCCCCCCCCCACACACACACACACACACAGGTGAGGCCCTGCCTTCAAACGCCTGAGAGTGGCTGAGCCCTCCACACAGCCTGGTTAGGGGGACAGCCTGCCCTATAGGAGTTACAGCTGGGGGAGGGGGCGGGGCTCAGGAAGACCATCCCCTAAAAGAGAGCGTCACCCCCAGTCTGGCCTTCCCTGCGCTCAGAATATTTTTCAGGAAAGGCGTTGGACGCAGCACATGAATCTAAAATCCATTCCATCCTCGCTGCCCTTCTTCCCGATCCCCTCCGTGATCCAGACTCAGTGGCTGACCTTTCCCCTCCTTCCTAGCTCGGGAGACACCCGTGTGCGGTGAGCGCGCCCGCCCCACCGCGTCCTGAAGAGACATGAGTGCCAGACCCTGGGTTTGGTGGGAAGGGTCTTCCCGGGGCCGTACACGTATTTATCCAAGTCCCCGTAAGACAATGAGGTCACCTGTCTGTGTAAATGCTGTTTTTAAATGTACATAGCGATCTCTCCTCTCTAGTCGTGCCCTCGGGTCACCATGCTTAATTTGTAGTGGCCTGCGTGTTTGTTGAAGACCAGTTAGGGTCCCCGACGGGACAGAGCCCGAGCCCCGCCCACACCGGAGAAGAGAGACAGGAGTCTGTGCCCCCAGCCCCGCCCCCAGCCCGGCGGGCTGCATGCGGATGGAGCACTGGAGAGCAAGCCCGGCTGAGGCTGTGCAGGTAGAGTTAGAGTTAATCAAGGGAGCTTCCCAAAGAGCGTCGAACTTGAGCAGTGCTTAAAGAAGCAGATGGACTTTTTTGTGCAAAACCGCAGGAGGAGGTTATTAGAAAGCATTGAGGCAATTTGGACAAAGGCTCGGCGAGGAGGCCGGGGGAGGGGGCGGGGGAGGGGGAGGACTGTGGAGCGGCGGAAAATGACAGGGGTGTGAGCCAGAGGACAGAAGAACAGGAGCGGAGGGCGCGGGCTGGGCACCCAGAACCCCAAATCAGCGCCGGCGGCTGGCGTTTTAAATCGCAGAATCCAGAAACACAACAGAAGCGCTATCATTCTCCCCGTTTTTCAGGCTCTGCCTTCATGCCCTGTTTTATAAGGATTGAGGGGATGTCGTACCAAGCCACTGTTGAAAGGGAAACACTAAGTAGTAATGACAGGAGGTCATGTTTACTGAGGACTTCCTATGAATCATTTCATTTGATCCTGAGGGAGGAGACATGGTGGTGGACTCTGTCTGACGGAGACATAAGGACTCCGTGTCCCTGGTCCAAAGTCCCATCCTGATAAGGACCGGGATGCCTATGCAGGTGGCCTCGTTCCAGACTTTAGGTCCACGTGGGGGCCTCTTGAAATGGGCTCCCTACGCAGAGGGCAGCGATGTCCCGGGGACTGACTAGAAATGACAGTCTCTTGGGTCCCGTCCAGGTGGGGCTCGCGACAAAGCCCTCCACGGGCTGGTGCCAACTGCTGACGCTTGAGAATGACCCCTCTAAATCCTGCTTCTCAGACTGGTCATGGACCAAGTGGTGTCTGGCAGCCCCTGGGAGGTAGCTAGAAATGCAGAGTCCCAGGCTGTCTCTGGGAGATTTCCCGGATCCAAGCGGCATGTTACTGAGACCCCAGGGCGGTTCAGGGACACCCAGGGCTTGAGAAACCCCGTCCGGCTGCGGTGAGGGGAGCGTCCTGGCCTCCTGGTGGCACCATCCCAGCCCTCACGGACTCGTCAATTGGCCGGACCTGGAGCCATTTTTAACGAACATCATCAGGACGCAGGATCTGACCAACGCTTCAAGAAAACTCATTTAGGAAATGGATTTCGAGACCTCCGCTCGGGCGCCCGATTTCCCTTCTGTGCTTGGAAGATGATCACAAAAAGACAAAAGCAGAATGGAGAGCTTCTGCAACACTGTTCCTTTTTAAGGGGCAGTTGGTTCAAAACCCCACCCTCTCTTTTTTTTTTTTTTTTAATCATTTTTACATTTTTCCCCCGAGTCTTCGGTTTGGATGTCGGCGTCATAAAAAGCTTACGGCTGTGCTAGCAACAGGGATGGGGAGACGCTCAGTTGCTTTTGAATTCAAATAAATGCCCGCGTATCAGTGAATATGCTTTTATTGTAAAACCTAATAATAACAACAACATCGGCACTCCATTTTTCTCTGTCCCGTTGTCCGCACTAAATTAAGACTTCGGCACCAGAGAACTTTCCAAAGTCTTCCCCACCAGACGCATGGGGACCCTGGGGGGAGGTTTGTCTTTCAAGCCTCTGTGAGCGACTCCTAATGAGATAGATCACTTTGTAGTGCGCGGAGCTACAAAACAGGAGGTTCTGGTTAAATTAAGGTGGGGAAGAAAGGAAGAATCCATTCTGCGCGGTGGAGTGTCCCTGCTGCTTTACGACTATGGCTGTTGTGAGGGTTGGTTTTTTTACGTTTAAGTACCTGCGGTTTAAAATTAAATGTCTAACACAATTTGGCGTTGCTAACACGAGACCCGCATCTGCCCTGGGAGAAAAAGCCAGACGGCTCAGTTCAGGGTTTCAAATTGCCGTCGGCGGTCCTGTAGGCAGCACTGGGGGGGGGGGGGGGGGATGCGGCCCCTCTGCCGCTGAGCGCCGCCTGCCGCCCGGCGTCATCTTTTTAAGTGCAGGAACATATTCATCTTGGGCTTCCGCCTTGTAAAAAAAAAAGGCTGTTCCCGTAGTACATGAAAAATTAATTTTTTAACATTTTTTTCTCACTCCCCTAAGTGTTTGACAGAAGTAATTTTTGCAGTGAGAGGGAATAAAAACTGGTGGCTGTAAATTCCTGTCCGGGAACCTCTTGTGCCGATTCTTTATGGACCCAGAATTGATCTACACGTCAGAGCCTGTTGTGGTTTAAACTGTTTATCACCGTAATGGCAGCAGCGAGCCCGTGAACACCAACTTATAATCCCGGGTGAAAGAAATTGGTGCTCGGAGTCAACAGAGGAGCGCAGCTGGGTTTTATTGATAGATTCAGAACAATTATCTCCCTAACAGCTATTGGCTGAGGGTTTTCTTGAATCTCACCAGGAGCATGCGATTTTTATTTTTATTTTTTGATTGACCGTTTTCCCCACGGGTGATTTTTCTCTAGAAGTGCCAGCCCAGAGTGGGAGCATTGCCCTGGGCAGCAGAGGGAGGGGGGTGGAGTCCATGGGGGTCATTTGTAGCTCTCCTGGTTGTCACATCCCACTCCCAAGGCGGGGTACCTGTTAGATGCACCACACCTGTGCCAGGGGGCCCCTGCCCACATGGGGGACTCCAGCGAGCACCAGCCTTGGCCCCAGGAGCCTTAACTCTTGCTGTGGCCGTGGCAACCAGCCTTCCCCGCCTCTTGACTGGCAGGTTGCTCTGCTGGCCCCGCCCCTTCTTCCCGATTGCTTCATTCTTGCTGTTCATCTTCTTCCACCCTGATGGGCCGTCACCGTCAATATATCGCGTTGCTTGGAATGACTCTGGAGCGGCCCGCCTCCACCAGGCCATCGTCCAGCCTTGTCAGCGTCAAGTATGAAACCACATTCATCTTCCCTCCTCTATGGGGAAGGTGTGTGCTCGTTCATGCGCCTTTCCTTACGACCGTTTCATCCCGCGTCTTCCTAGCAGGACCGGCGGTTGGTTGTGAAGCTGGAGCATTTGAGTTGTTGCTAAAACTTGAACGTTCACCTCCCCCCCCCCGCCCTCCCTCATAGAGTTAGTCCCAGCGGGAGGTCAACACCCAGCATTTGAGATTCCTGAGCACTGTGCTTCAGCTGCGGGTTCCCAGTTCTGCTGCTTGCTGTGAGTTCATCAGTTTCAACTTTTACATTACAGTCCCTTTTTTTCCCCTCTCCTTGGGCAGTATGCTGACAATTTTAGCATGTGACCAGCAGAGGGTGGTAGTGCACCCCTCTCCCAGGAGGCTTACCGTGTAGCAGGGTTTTAACGAGGGGAAAGGGAGGACCCACACACGTGGACTGCCTTTGTCGCCACCTGCCTCTGCCTCAGGAGCTCGACTTCCAGCTCTCCTTTCCCGCAAATCATTATCCCTGTTTGATCATCAAGGTTCCACAAAGGCTGAGAAACTTCAAGGCCACACTTCATAAGGAGTAGCCGGAATTCAAACCCAGGTCTTTCCCGATTTCAAAGCTCATCCCTCTCCCCCTCTGCTATTCTTTGTTTTTATTTTATTTTTTTTAGAGAAAAGAACGCTTCACACTGAAACACAGTATTGTCCAGGTTGTTTATCTTTTATTCAAAGTTTGGTATTTTAAAGGAAATATATACCGTAGACACATTTTTCCCTTGTCTCGCTTCTCCTGAACTTTTTCCTTTATCATCGGTTCCTCCCAAAATCTTGGCTGGCATTCAAAAAAAACGGTTCCCTGGGGTTTGCCGTCGACCTTCCGCTGGGCTCCCCATGGAAAAGGCCGGGGGCTCTCATCTCTCAAAGCTGGGCACTCCCCATCTCCGCCGCCGCCGGGCGCGCGTGCTCTGCTCACCAGCTCGTCGCCTAATTAAAGGGTTGACCCCGGCCCCTTTCTCGGCTCAGAGCCTGCCTGCCTTTCTCTGCACGCCACCAAGGAGAAAGCGGGCGCCTCCTAGGGTGCCTGGCCGCAGGGGGTGCGAGGTAGCTTTTTCTTCCTCCCGATCAGACTTTGTACTCTGTGCTCTTGTCTCCTCCGTTCCTTCCTGTCAGCTATTTCCAGCAGCAGGTGCTGACCAGGGGGGACGCTGCCCCGGCATCAGAACGCGAGCAGCGCGTTTCATGCCTGAAGGCCAGCGGTTCTCATTTCCCCTGGCAGAAGTCTAGAGATCCTTTTAAGCAGATGGTGGAGAAGGATACTGTTGCCAGTCGCCGTCTGTCAGCCCCTCTGGCCCTGGGTCTCTTCACCTAGACCAGTGGTTCTCTAGGGGGTGAATTTGTCGCCGTCCCCCCCCAAGGGACATTTGATGATATCTAGAGACATTTTGGGGGTGTCTCCACCAGGAAAGAGGGGTGGCGTGCTACTGGAATCTGTAAGGAGAAGCCAGAGGTGCTGCTGAGTGACTGATCTACAGTACACGGGACAGCCAGCCCTCGCAACTGAGCATGATCCGGCCACAATGAAACCCGTGCGGGGGTCCAGAAACCCCGATCTAGACAGGGAGGACTTGGGCTCTGTGGTCCCTTCCAGCCACGGTTTCTGTATTTCACCATGAACTAAGGGTCCTTCCCAAAGAACAGGAAGCCTGTCTCCCCTCTTGAGAGGGTTACTGCGGCCACCCCAGCGCAGAGAGTCCTGTTCCCTGGGAGCCAGCGCGGCTTCGCAGACCGTCCCTCGAGGCAGAAGATGGGGACGTGGTCCGCTCAACACAGTGGCAGAGCCCTGCTGCTCCTGCCGATGATGGCAGTGTGTGACAGCCACCGGGCACCAGGGCCCCATGGGAGGGGACTGGCGAGAGCCCCATTCCAGACCAGGGAGCAGAGGAAAGGGACAGCTGCATGTACGCAGCCGGCTGGCCACCAGGGCTGGATCCATCTCAGGCTGTGTCTTAAGGGTCACTGTGCTGTCCTCGTAACTCCAGAGACTGCGGCCTGAGAGAGGGCAGCTCCCTACCCAGGGCTGGATGGCCTTGGCCGCTGGTTGGACAGGTCTTCTGACGCCCGTGTGAGGTTGTGGGGTGACATCCGTTGACAGGTTTCATCGTGACGCCCTCCGGAGTTAAAAGCCACAAGACGGGTGGGGCTTGGACATAAGGCATCCTAGATGCGGGTTGAGGGAACGGGTACACGGACAGGACGGGTGCCAACCTTGGCGGGCAGGTCCGACCCAGCGCGTCGGCCCGGGTGCTGCCTCGAGATGGCGGGAGGCCCTGGCCGCCGTGGCCCAGCTCCGCGGAAGCTCCACCAGGCCTGCGGGGTTCTCCTGAGAGGCCCCGTTTCCAGAGGGGTGCTGATAAACTGGGAAGTGTCCAGGAGCCCAGGTCACAGCCATAGACGGTCACTCCTGAGCCCCCTCTTTACCCCTCTCACTTGGCAGAATCACTGTGGCTGGCGCTGCCCCCCTGCTGGGCTGCCACCCCCTCCCTCTCCCGTGTCCACCTGGTTCCACTGCAGCTGGGCCTCCTCCACCCTGCTCACCTCCTGCCCCTTAGCCTCGCTCCCCTCAAGTACGCCAGACCCACCCTTTACAAACAAGGATGCGTCAGACCGCCGTCCCCTCCGCGTGGCTCTCCAGCGGCCTCCCCCTGCACGCGGAACGTCGTCCTGGTGTCCGCTGGCTGCTGGCTGGCTGGCAAGGCCCCGCTGCTCTGGGCCCTGTGTGTGTGTGGTGCCCAGTCTCCACCCCATCCTGCAGCCCCCCACCCCACTCCATGGCTCCAGCCCCCACACAGCGCCCCACATGGCCCACGGCAGCCCCTTCTGCCCACTTCCCCCGACTTCCTTTTCTTCTTATTGTACGTGATGGAGGCCAGGCTTACGCTGCCCACCTGCTTGTCTCCTGCCCAATCAGAAGGGGTCTCCCTGCCCCCACAGTCTCAACCGCCCCTGGGTTGGTTAGTCTGAAGTTAGCCCGTCTCGGTTTCCTTGTCTGTCTTCCCTAGGACATCCCCAGGGGGGAATTGGCTTCGTGGTGACAGGGTGGCACCATGGGCTTGAGAAATCAGCACCAAGGCCTCTGCCAGTTTCAGGGGATAACATTCTTTGGATTTCTAAGATTCAGTATTATTTTAAATACAAGACCATGGCTGTGCTCCCGGCACCATCTCCCAGGACAACCGGTGCCCCTGCGAGCAGCACTGGGGTCACGACGGACAGCGCCTGGCTCACCCCGTGGACCAGCACAAGCATGTTGTGCGCAGTTGTTTTTAAAAACAGTTAATAGAGTTTCAAACCGAGTTCCCTACCTTTTATTATCTCCGCCCATTTCAGAACCACAGGTAAAACCAGTGCTGAGGAGGAGCGATCTAATTGGATGCTTCTCCCAGCAGTTAGTGTCATTTATCCACAGATGTTTGCAGACCGCCTGCTGTGTCTGTCACCCAAGGCCCCGGCCCTGGCAATGGAGCAGGGATTGAGGAAGCACCCCCAGGTCTCCGGAGGGGAAGAGCAGGCTAGACAAGCAGCACGTCATCAAGTTTAAACGCCCTTCGTCGGACAGGGAGACGTAAGGGCGGGGGCTCAGGCATCCGGCGTGCATTCTGAATCGAGTCTGGCGAGAACGTGTGCGTTACCCAGCGCATTTTCAGCGGAGACTTGAACAAGATTTTTGTGGCAAGCATTTGATGGCTGGCTGCAGTGCCCCGGGGTATATTTAGAAGTGACCCCAGAGAAGACAGACGGCTAACTGGGCCTTCAGTGCTACAAGAACTGAGGCGGCTGGAGGGCACCTGGCCACCTGTGCGGAGGAGAAGGGGGTGGGCCAAGGCCGAGCGAGGCCGGACAGCGGGACATCCGGGAGCCTTGTGGGTGGGCAGCGGGGGGAAGGAGCTGGGGCCGAGGCCTCTGAAAGGATGGAGAGAGAAAACCAGATGGTGAAGGATGAGAAAGGGCCCTAGAAGAGTTTGGACTTGAGCCCGGGCAGCTGAGTGTCCTTCCAGACTCAGGGGGGACAGTGGAGGGACAGTACAGGGTGACCTGAGTCAGGGTGACCTGAGTCAGGCTGGGTGTAAAGGACAGACAGCAGGCTCAGGGTGGGTGAGGAGGCAGTGCAGTCGTCCCAAGCCAGGCAGCCTGCCCTTCTCACAGCCTGGAAGTCCCCTGCCCGCAGAGTGGTCACTGTGACTTGCTGTTCTCATTTTTAGTGATGTCATTCCTCATTGGCCGCAACGCCACAGAGTGTGATTCCCTTGAATTTTAAAGCTTTCTGAAATATGGAAGTCTAAAATTTTGCAGAATTGCTTTTTATTACTATTATTTTGGTCATTACGGTTTTAATTGTAAACTCTCAAATTTAAGGCAGTTTGTTCAAGATAGAAAGCACCATTTACTATCCCAGCGTCAAATTACATTACAGGTGGAGCACAAAGATTTGTCAGAGAGATGGGCTGCTTCTCCAGCTGGAAAGAGAATTTCAAGGAATCCTTTTGTATGGGTGACATGAACACCTCTGATTTTGCAACATTGTATGTTTCCAACAACCTAGGGCTTTCTCTGTGGTTTTCTACGGCTCTTGGGCCAGGAAAACATTTACCTTGTGTGTCTGTGCTTGGTTCAGGTCATCTACCTAGGAATTAAACGGCTTAAGACACTTCATACTGTCTCCCTGGTGACTTTTGACGATTATTAGAATACAGTTTGGTCAGATGGTTTTCAGCCCTCCCTTGCTTGCTATTACAGAATTTATAAATACATGCAAACAGGGAAAGGCCTTAAAGAGCTTAAAAATGGTAGGTGCCAGGCAGAAAGGAGTAGAAGTGGGGGGGGGGGGTCTAGAAATGCAAGTCATTATGTATATTTGTGTGTCTGTGAGAGAGAAGGAGGGAGGGAGAAAGGGTGAGTGGGTGGGTGGGTGGATAGATGGATAGGTGGATGGATACATAGATACTTGGATACAGTTGACAGCTTTGTAGTGGCCAATCAGGGTCATTGTGAGACCCTCTATTTTCCTCTGTTAGTGTTTGTATCTGTTACTTTGGGTCTTGCCTTCTTCAACTTCTTCCCATGAATATATCTTTTATTACATCTTTGCTTTATTATCTGACAGATAAGATTATTCACAAAAGGCGATATTAATATTAATTCTACAATGATACTAAAATTTTTATATCATGGGGAAACAGATGGTTCTTTTAAATGACTTAAAATTTTATTCTTTCATAGGAAGAAACATTTAAACATATTTAGTTATAAATGCTATTTTAATTACGACATTATTTCTACAGTGGGACTTTAAAATCTTATTACAGTGGCAGGGCCGTGTTTCAGAGTATATTTCAGTCTCTTGAAATGTGTACTTATTTACAGGAAAACAGTTATAATTACATCTAAAACAGTTTGGGGGGGGGGCTTACTATTTTTGACAAGTACATCAGACAATTTCCACACCGGTCTTTCCACGTGAGGTTAGGTCAGGAATCCGGGTCTAATGTGAGAGCTCTCTCCGCGGCATTCGGTCAAGTCAGCAGCCTTATCGGTGCCCTTTTCCGGCGGGCGCTCTGTTTTTCCTGGCGTTTCTCACAGCCGGACTCTGACATGGCAGCTGGGATGAGCACCACCACCTCAGAAGTATTTTCTGTGCGTCCTGTAATTAGAGCGCACGATTCACGCACTTCAGGTGTTTCAGTGTTTGCGAGCGGAAGCTCCTCCGCCCTTGACCATTCAGTTCATGCCAAAATCTGCATTAGCGCAGAAAAGGCGGAATCGCACGTCCCCTTTCCCCAGACCGCACCCCGGCAGCCTTCTGCCTGACTGTTGCTTTTTTTTTTTTTTTTTACATCAGAATGTCTGGGAAAAACCTTTGCCCAGAAGCACCACTCAGCATCTCCGTGCAGGATGCTTTTATGGTGGTGGGGTGGGACAGGGGGGACAGAGGGAAAATGAAGTCTGGGGGCCCGTCAGGCCCCCATCAATCAGGAGACCGTGGCAGCGCCAGCCAGACTCACGCGGCTCAGGCCGCCAGATGAGATTGTAAGTCTGTGTATCCATCGGGGCCACACACTCTGGGAAAACTGCCCTCACGTGATACCATCCAGAGCAGTCCAGGTTTGGGCGGTTCCCGAGCCGCACCTGGGCTCCCACGCGTGCCTGTCCTGGGGGGGGGGGGTGCTCCGGTAGGTCCACGAACCGAAGTGTCGGCAGTCAGGTCCCCGACAGACAAGTTTCTGGACGGTTAACACTTTTTAAAAAAAATGTATTTGTCCTATCAAGCCATATTCCTCTTCCTTTTTTTTTTTTAAGTTGTGTTAATTATGTTCTGTGTGTGTGTGTTTCATTTTTTGAAGTTCTTTTTTAAGAAGCATCAGTAGTCAATGTACTAGTGTCATTGTGCCACCAATAAATGGCTGTCACGTCCGCCGTGTGCCGGAACACAGTGCGACGCTGGTTGCTCATTGTGTGTATTTCTCCCTGCTCCGGTAAGCCTGCCTCTTCCTCCTAGCAAGTGGGCCAACTCCCATTTCCCTGCCTTGATGTTTTGGTAGTAACAACTTTGCATTTTTCCTTGATTAAAATACATTGTGTTTTAGAAAAATTAAAAATGCAGAGAAGCTTTTTGCTTAAAAAAAAAAAAAAAAGAAAAAAATAAACTCTTACACTAAACTATCAGTTTGGTGGTGGGGGCGGTATCTACCCTTTCTGGTTCACGTGCCTGTATCTTATTTCCAGAAACTGAGTTATGTCACGACTGGCTTTAACTGTGTATGCGTTGTTTGTATTCTATGTAAAAACAGTTCAGAAATTGCAAACGACCTCTATGGCCAGCAGTAGGAAGTGGGTTTAAGTAGATCTGGGATAGCGGGCAGCTGTGCAAAGGTTGCCTTCTATGTAATAACTGGAAAGACGTTTGTGTGAATCCTGGGTGTCACTGTCCTACGAGCTGGCATCAGCATCGCTGGGCCACCCCAGGGCCTTTTCACGTGCTGTGTGGGGCACCTCTCACTATACCCACGAGGCCGTTTTAACGCAGCCCTCTCTGCTGCTGCTATGCTGTCCCCGTAGCAGATCCTGCTTTCTAAACCTTTGTGATTTACTCATTGATTGTGTTATCTGGCCTCTTCCCCCACCAGACTTTCAGCTTCTTGAGAGTGAGGCCGCTGTCTGTTCCCGCAAAGCGGAGGACAGGGTTTGCCTCCCATCAGTGTCTGCCCTGTGGCCGTCCTCTCTGATTTTATGGAATGGTGTGAAGAGCCGAATGTTATTTTTTGCTGTGTGCTAGTGTGGATTAAGCACTTTCTATACCTGGCCCATACAACTGAGTGAGGTGGTACTATGCTGCTTTTTCCTTTTTCTTTTCCCAAGTGAGAGGAAGGGAGATAAAGAAACAGACTCCCACATGTGCGCGACTGGGATCCACCTGGCATCCCACCTCTGGGACGGATACTTTGCCCATCTGCTGCCGTGCTCACACCCGAGCAGTTTCGGCACCTGAGGCAAGGCCATGGAGTCATCCTCGGTGCCCAGGGCCAGCTTGCTTGAACTAGTCGAGCCATGGCTGCAGGAGGAGAAGAGAGAGAGAGAAGGGGGAGGGGTGTAGAAGCAGATGGGCGCTTCTCCTGTGTGTCCTGACCGGGAATCGAACTCAGGACTTCCTCATGCCAGGCTGACACTCTGCTGCTGAGCCAACTGGCCAAGGCCACGTGACCGTGTTTTATTCTGGACATTCTCGTCTGCCTGAACCCCGCCTCACCCACGCAGGCGTGGTCTGAACGGCTGGGCTTGTTTAGGAGGGGCCCCGGGTGCGAGAGCAGATACAGGCTTTTATTGTACTTTTCCCGTGGAATCTCATTTTTAATTGTCTGCCCGGCAACCCACATTAAAGTTGAATGTGTGAATCGTCTTGGAAACACTTGAGCAGAGCGTGGAGGCAGGGCTGTGCCCTCCAGGGAGCTAGGAAACACTGAGCTTCCCGACGACGCCTCCTTCCCTCTGCGGCTGTCCCCCGTCACCATTCTGCCTTCTTCCCTCACAATCACCTGGTGGCCCTGAACCCCCCGAGGACCCCAGGCTTGGGCTCTGCCTGGAGCGTGCCCGCTGAACTTCATCCTTGGGCCTGTTCTGCCCATGAGGCCCGTAAGCTCCACGCTGTTTTCAGGAACGTCAGCATCTTTGTTGTTCCCTGTTCCCCTCACCCTCACACAGTGACAGCCGAGTCCGTGTCGCTGCCCCAGCTACACAAACCCTCCTACACCCCGGCCACCACGCTGCCTCCCCTGGCCTGCGGGATGCTCCCGTCCCACAGGCTACTGCGGCCCCAAGGCCAGAGCCACCTTCGCCTGGGAAGAAGTCCTGAGCCATCTGGAATTGGCAGAGGCACTTGACTTTCACGGGATTAATCACATGCACCTGTTTCTGCCGGGTGTGAGCTGGAGCCGGGAGCCGGGACGCTGAAAACCTCCAGGAGCTGCTCCCAACAGCCCTCAGTGCTCGGGACGCAGAGCGAGGTGTTTGCGGGAGGCAGACGGGGAGGATGGGAGCGCCTGGCCCGGGTCCGCCCCCGCGGGCCTGGGTGAACGTGGAGGGGGACATCTTTCCAGTGTTCTGCCCAGAGTGCCTCCTAGTGGGGGCTCGGGATCTCCTCCCCACCCCCCAGCAAGGGACGGGCGCCCAGAGAGGGGAAGGGGTCAGCCAGCGGTCCGAGCCATCTGTGCTGGAGGCCATCACGGGGTGTGTGGGCAGAGCCGCTGGCCAGAGCGTATTCCCAAGAAAAGGATGGATCCTTGTGGGAAAGCTTCCACAGGAATGGGGCAGGAGAGGGAAAAATGGGATTCCTGAGGCCTGGGGGCGGGCAGGGCCGGGAGGAGGCCCAGATCCTGGTCGGGGAGGTTGGTGGGCAGTTTTGTCTTTTAAGCTCAGCTCCGGGGGTCCTGTGATGGGTAGCCACCCTAACCCTCCGTCAGCTGGGCTTCTGCTTAAGACAAAAGACAAAAGCATCAGTCACTATGCTTGGGAACACAATCTTATCTTTTATTTTATTGTACAGCAGTTTCCCCAAAGATCCACCATAGTATCTGACTGAACCATATTGGCAGAACTTGAGCCATGAGAAAGAAAGTGCCCTAAACTCAAAGCACAGGCACCTCAGGATCCACGCACTTGAGTTTATTGTATTATTTTTCGCCACAACAAAGCCCAGATTCCAAGATAGCCATAGGGGTAACATGATAAAACTAGAGTGGCGCAAGTGAAGTCAGTTCCTTTTTTAAAAAAAGAATGTTCTAGAATTAATGCTGGCCTGGCCTGTGATGATGCAGTAGATAAAACATTGACCTGGAACGCTAAGGTTGCCAGTTCAAAACACTGGGCTTGCCTGGTCAAGGCACATATAGGAATTGATGCTTCCTGCTCCTCCCCCCTCCTCTCTCTCACTCTCTCATCTCTCTGTCTAAAAATGAATAAATAAAATCTAAAAAAAATGTATTAGAATTAGTGCCAAATTATTAATTGCTTTTGGTCAGAAGTAAGTTTAATCTTAGTTTTTAAACACCATTGTCACATTCTGAATGATTTCTTATTCAGAAAGATGGAGAAGACAAACTAAGACCCCCTTGTTTGGCCAATATTATTAAACCTTTTTTGGAGGGGGGGAGTTGCGAGAGAGAGAAAGAGAGAGGGACAGACAGGAAGAAAGAGAGATGTGAAGCTTTAACTCATAGTTGCGGCTCCTTAGTTGTTCATTGATTGCTTTCTCGTATGTGCCTTGACCAGGGGGGCTCCAGCTGAGCCAGTGACCCCTTGCTCAAGCCAGCGACCATGGGATCATACCTATGACCCCACGCTCAAGCCAGATGAGCCTGCGCTCAAGCCAGCAACCTCAGGGTTTCAAACCTGGGTCCTCAGCGTCCCGTGTCAACACTCTATCCATTGTGCTACCGGCTGGTCAGGCTTATTAAACTCTTGAAGAAGGCTGTACTTGACTTCAGAGATGGGGCAATCTTTGTTTGGTCTGCGGTTTTGAATGAAGACGTCATCCACGGCATCTCCACCCATGGGGTTGTCGGTGGAGACGGCTGTCCCGAGGCTGGTATTTGACAGATTTTCAGACAGGTTGAGATGATCTGTCTTGCTATAGACTTTTCCGGCGTTCACTGGTCCCCGGCGTGTGTCTTGACCTGGGACTGACGTGGGGTTGCGATGAGATGCAGGGGCGTAGACACCGTAGGGCAGGTTTCCAGAACGGCTTTTCCATTTTCGTGAAACCTCTTACTTACCAGGTTTAACGGTCGTGATGGTTAGGTTTCCTCTGTCCCTTTTGCAGATGACTGCAGAGTAGGAATACGACGTGATGAGCCTGGGACAATAATGAAGCCGTAGAAGAGATGTAAGCTGGGACTGTCCCAGGCAGAGCATGATGAGTGTCCCCTGGTGAAGGTGGCTCATGGAATTACCTTCAGCAGGGCCTTTGTTTCTCCTGGTACTATCTGCAGGAATCACTCGTTGACGCCAGGACAGTCAACACGGTCCCCAGATCCTAGGTGATTCTAGGTGACTCCATGTGCGTCCCACCACGGCAGCCTGCCAGTCCCTTCCTGCCCTGGGCGGTCTTAACGCCATCCGAACTTAGAACTCGCCAAGCATAGGAGACCGTCGGGCTCCCGCCAGGAGGGGCAAATCCTCACTACAGACTTGGGGTGGGCACAGGACAGCCTGCGGTGACCTCCTCGTTTGCCATCTGACTTGGGGAACCTTCTCTCGTCCTACCTGCTACCTAGTTGTGACCTGGCAAATATTATAAATACAGTGCTTTTAATAGTGCCGTCAAGCAGGGGGGGGAAGAAAGGTCATTAGCATCATTCATTAGCACCACATTTCAATAGTCAAAGTACAGATGACCTCAGTGTCTCCACTTCCTCGCTGGCTCCAGTGTGTAGGCTGCGGTAGGGCTCGCCGGCCACTCACTAATTAGAGACATGAGTGGGTTGATCACGTCTAGGTTTCAGGCAGGGGAAGTCAGAGGGTCACCCCAGGCCTGGAATCTCTGTGAAATATGTAGCACAGTCATTAGTCATTCGCGGTTGGTGAGCAACATTCTAAAGCAGTAGGAAATAGAAAGTTTATTTTGGGGGGGGAAGGAGCTGTTAAAAAGAAGTCATCTCACACATAAATGTGTGACAGATCTTCACATTTAAATGGGGGAATGGGTTTTTGCCTATGTTTTCATCAAAAATGTTTATTTTGTTTAAGAGATTGTACAGGTATAATAAACCAGGTACCCAAGACAGCTCATGGTGCAAATTCAGGTCAGTGTATTTTGAGTACCTCTTATAGCCACATCTCAATCTGCTGCCTCACACGTAAATGCAGATTTACGCTTGGACTAGGCTGGTAGATTTTTGCACTGTTAACTGTATCTGTTTTTAAGCCCATAATATTTTTCTGTTGTTGTTGCTGCTGCTGCTGCTAGTTTCCTGGGCCCCTGATAGAGCTCCTCCCACAAGCAGGCCAACCAGTAACACCTGGCTGTCTAAGCCTTCCCTCGCACACGTGCACACGCTCCTTTGATGTGCAGTCAAGGTCACGCTCTGCTTCTAAGCGATGCCCTCCCTCACCTGTGGTCCTGAGCAGCCGCCGGCCGGCCTCGTTGAGATCCAGGGTTTTCTGTGCGAGAAAGAGTAGGGCAATTGTTAGGGCCCAGGTGTGGTGGAAAGGAATGGACTTCCTGAGACGTGCGGGACCCCTCTTTCAAGTGGCCGGGCCTCCCTTTGAGGCACCTGAGCCCTCAGACTGCCACTCACTGCTGTGACGGGGCCGTGCCACCCACCGTCAATAAAGGCTTGGGAACCACAAGGGACCCCTTTCATGAGTCAAAACCGCCAGCCCCACACGGTTGAGGAGAAGGGGTTGTGAAATGGCGTAGGACGCAAGAACTTTTTTCAAGGATTATTTTAAATGTGCACAAGAGGATATTTTTATGACTTTGCACATTAGCATTTGATTTCATCCAAAAAGAAAAAAAAGAAAAAAAAACACCATTGACTTGAAACATAGCAAAAGATTATTACACTTGATGCCTGAGGGAAATTGAGATATTTTTGAAACGGAGATATGATTTATCATTTTCCTGTGGTAATAATTTATTCTGTAAAGTGCCCAGAACTAAGAGGACTGTTATGAATACAGACCCGTTTTGGGTTTTTTTCTGAGCTGGTATTTAAATAACTTAGCACCTCGAGGTCTGAAAGATGCAGTTGCAGAAACACTTGGGCTTTCATTTCCTCCAGCGTTTCAGGTTCTCACTCGAGTTCATCTTCTCTGCTGCTTCAGTTTATGCCTTGGGACACCCTTTATGTGAAAGACCTTTCTGCTGAGTACCTGATCTGTCCTTGGTGACTGGTGCCTCCCAGCCCCCGGGCGGACGTAATAGTCTTAAAAATCAGAGGGGTACCATCCCGTCGGGGTGGGCAGCCCAGAACCGACTCAGGCACTCAGAGGGTTCGGGGCCTGTGTAGCTGGAAGGAGGGGCTGGGTCCTCGGCGTGGGAGCCCACGGGACTGAGGATGCAGGTCGCGGGCCCGACCATCGGCACTGCTGCAGGGACCCCTGGGCTGCGCCCTCGGCGTGGGAGCCCACGGGACTGAGATGCAGGTCGCCGGGCCCGACCATCGGCACCGCTGCAGGGACCCCTGGGCTGCGCCCTCGGCGTGGGAGCCCACGGGACTGAGGATGCAGGTCTCAGGCCCGACCATCGGCACTGCTGCAGGGACCCCTGGGCTGGGTCTCATCGGCACCGGAGTGTATCGGCTGTAATCCTGGCGCGTCTGAATCTCCCAAGTCCTCTCATAGTTGAAACGTTCTCCCTTGACATTGTAATCGCCTGCATCCATAATGTACGTTTTTGTGCTGTGGTTCTGCTCTGAGTCTCATTTTCACCTAGTAGAGGATGATTGTTTAAAAAAACAAAAACAAACAAAAAAACACTCGACTGCCGTTTGCTTCTGTGTTTGCTTGGTGTTCAGGACTGAGGGAGGTGAAGGCCTGTGGTGACCCGCCACCCCCACCTAGGGTCCCCCTGCCACCCTCTGGGGTTCATTTTTATCCCCAGCACCTGTCATCCCTCCGACGTGTGTGGGAGACTGTGTGTGTGTGTGTGTATGTGTGTGTGTGTGTGTGTGTCCGTCCAATGAGAATATCTCCTTTCTGGGATGTAAGCCAGTTAGCACAGGAGTTGTGTTTTACTGGCTTCTGCTGTTACAGCTCTGGAGGTGGGTCTGTCCATCGTCCGTCCGTCTGGCAGTGGGCCTGGCACCACCCTGAGCTCGTGGTTTGAGGGCGGTGTGGCTGGGAGGGCGAGGTTGCTGTTGACGTAGACGGAGAAGGGAGCGAGGTGGGCGGAGCAGGGAGCGGGGTGGGCGGGGCAGCGAGCCGGGTGGGCGGGGCGGGGAGCGGGGTGGGCGGGGCAGGCTGGGAACAGGTGTTCGGGAGGCTCTGTTGCCCGTCTTACCTGTGAGGAAACTGAGCTGAACTTAGAGATTCTGAGTCCTCCAAAGTCACACGGCCAGGCGGGTGGCCTGGGATTTGGGGGTGCCCTCGGGGTTGTGCATCTGTGCCGGTTCCTTTCCACGGAACCTGTCGTGTGGCCCTGCTTCCCTCTTACACCACGTGATGTGACCGTGCTGAGGACGGTAGCCTTCCGCGTCGGGAGGTCTGGCCGAGGGGCAGCCGGCCGTCTCCAGGCTCCGGTACCCCGGTGGCCTGGGCGCTCCCAGGCACTGCAGGCGGGAGAAGCACGCAGCTCCCGGACCCGGGCGGCAGCGGTTCTGCCGGAGCCCACAGAGGCCCGGGGTCTTGGACCCACGCCGTCCAAGCTGCCCTGGTGTAATAATTCCAGATCGTAAAAGTATACACGAAGGTATGGATTTAAGGTCACAATTTTGAAATTCATCTGAGCGGTAGGGACATAATTAAGCAAACTCAGTAACACTCGACTCCTTAGGATGTAGGGGGAAAAAATAATGGGTATTTTTATCTTTCTGACATTTAATCCTACGTCAATCAAAAGCAAACCACCCCCTTTTCTCAGCCTGGGTTTCTCAGTGTGGGTTTCTGCAGGCCAGGTTTTCATAAACCAGGGACACGCACTGCCCTCCTCCACACCACGTGACGTCCGTCCGGGATGTGCCGGGAAGAGGCAGCCTCGTGGTGTCGGTGTCCCTCCCTGGAGCAGGATGAGCCTGCCCGGCCTTCAGCACCCTGGACAGAGCCCTCGGCGGCTGTGCCCCGGCTGGAGCCGCCTCCTGGGAGGACACTCCGGGCATCAGTACCCTGGACAGAGCCCTCGGCGGCTGTGCCCTGGCTGAAGCCGCCTCCTGGGAGGACACTCTGGGCATCACTGCCCGGCCTTCAGCACCCTGGACAGAGCCCTCGGCGGCTGTGCCCCGGCTAGAGCCGCCTCCTGGGAGGACACTCCGGGCATCACTGCCCCGGCCTTCAGCACCCTGGACAGAGCCCTCGGCGGCTGTGCCCTGGCTGAAGCCGCCTCCTGGGAGGACGCTCCGGGCATCAGTACCCTGGACAGAGCCCTCGGCGGCTGTGCCCTGGCTGGAGCCGCCTCCTGGGAGGACACTCCGGGCATCAGTACCCTGGACAGAGCCCTCGGCGGCTGTGCCCCGGCTGGAGCCGCCTCCTGGGAGGACACTCCGGGCATCAGTACCCTGGACAGAGCCCTCGGCGGCTGTGCCCTGGCTGAAGCCGCCTCCTGGGAGGACACTCCGGGCATCACTGCCCCGGCCTTCAGCACCCTGGACAGAGCCCTCGGCGGCTGTGCCCTGGCTGAAGCCGCCTCCTGGGAGGACGCTCCGGGCATCAGCACCCTGGACAGAGCCCTCGGCGGCTGTGCCCTGGCTGGAGCCGCCTCCTGGGAGGACACTCTGGGCATCACTGCCCGGCCTTCAGCACCCTGGACAGAGCCCTCGGCGGCTGTGCCCCGGCTGAAGCCGCCTCCTGGGAGGACACTCCGGGCATCAGTACCCTGGACAGAGCCCTCGGCGGCTGTGCCCTGGCTGAAGCCGCCTCCTGGGAGGACACTCTGGGCATCACCTGGTGATTCCACTCCTTGTAGCAGACACAGCCACGTTCCCGAAGACTGGACATTTACACTGTCAGAGAGGGGGTCGTCCATGTAATTAACTTCCCGATGGAATGGAGTCTCCTTCCAGCCACGCGGGGCCTTTCCCCAGCCTGCTCAGCCCGGTGCTGCCTCTTCCCTGTGTAGCCGAACCCCCGTCTCTTCCCAGCCCCAAGCCCCAAACTTGAGAAATGGTTGTGGCTGATTATGTAAAAAGAGATGAGGCCGGAGAGAAGCAGGGACCTCCTGAAATGACTTCATTTCCACCTGCCGGTCCCGCTCAGGAAGCCTGTGCGTTTTGCTCGGAGCGCTCCAGATTAATCTGCGCTGCGTCGAGCTTGCATTCGGCTGGAGCCCAGCCAGAGAGCAGTTTGATTCTTGACCCTTACACCCGAATCTCATGTGCATTCTCCTACAGGTTTTTTCTTTTCTCCCCCCCCCCCCGGCATGTTCCACTCTTCTCGGGTTTCTGCCTCCCAGGACGGTTTACCACACGTTCTTCTTTTCTTTCGGGTGACTGCGTCTGGTGTGAGGGGGCCTCTGGGCCTGAGGGAAGCTACAGGGTGTTGAGTAGGGAGAGAGGACAGGATGAGGGGGTGCACCAGGAGCTGGGGGACCGGCAGGGGGCTGGGACGCCTCCCGCAGACGGTCTGCAGCCGAGAGCCAGGTCCAGGCAGGTGGCCAGAGGCCCCGGGCAGCTACATGGGTCCCCTCTCTCAAACTCAGCTCCGGGGCCCGAGTCTTGTACCCCGCCTTTAGCTTTCATTTCAGGGTGTCCCCAAGCCCCCTCCGAGCAATGACCTCCTCTGTGGCGCCATCCCCGCACCTCGCCAGACTGTCCCGTTGACTTATTTTGTCTCCTTTATGTGCTGGCTTTGCAATGTTGAACACAATGACCACTCCCCAGGTTTTCTCTTAAAGAACAAGCCAAACGAGAAACGGGGTCATGGAGATAAAACCAACACCGCAAACACTTCCCCTCTCTCTCTAAAGTGCACAACCCCGTGGCTTTTAGGACGTTTGCCCAGACGCGCGGCCGTCACCACCCTCCGTTTCGGGACGCTCTCACGGCCTCCGGAGGAAGCCCTGCACCCTCATCAGTGACCAGAACCCCGGGCTGGGTTCCCTGGAAGCCTTCGTGAGCACGCTCCGGGCAGTGAGGGCTTCACGTCCCTGGAGACGATCTTCCCTAAACTCCGACCGGGCGGCTTCATCTTAGAGAGATCGCCCCGCTATAATTAGAGCCGTCCCAGGGTAGGAAACGCTGCCCCCCCACCCCTGGACTTTTCTCTCCCCGCCCTCCCCTTCCTATTGTGCGTCCCTTCCCTCCCCCCACTGTGTGACTCAGTCGAACACTGTGTTGTCTCTTCCTTTCCCCCAACACCTGTCATCTTCCTCGACCCCCCGTGGTGTCCCCGGCGCCCCCGCTTCTGACACCGCGCCACCTTTGTGCGCGCGCCCCGCGAGCGGCAGAGGGAGCCGGACAATGTGCCGGTTCTGAAGCCTCTTCAGAGAAAGGGGAAGAGCGCCCGCCTCCCCCTGCTGAAAGCCTGCCGTCAAAGGGACCCTGCGAAGGGCGAGGTTTTGAACTCCCCTCCACGCTCCCCTTTTCACAGAGGCCGGGATGTTGTGATTTCCTCGGGGGGCAGAGGGGGCCCCTCCTTTATTTACCGGCCTGCGCATCTCTCTCTCCCTTCAGAAGGAGCGCGGAGCCCGGATTCAGGATCCAAGAGAGCTTTCGCGCTCGGTCTTGTCTCCGACGGATAAGGCGCGCTTTTTAATTTGCGGGTGCTGGGCAGCGACGTCCTCTTGAGTGTTTCGAAGACCTCAGCCCACAGCGGCTCCCCGCCCCCACCACGGCACCGGCAGATAGCCCTGTCTCTGATCATTTTGAATTCTTTTAACATCAAAAAAAAAGGAATTTTGCTAATTGATCGTCTCTAATCAGTGCCAGAGGAGTGAGTGAGGGTCAATGGGAAAGCGAGAACCAGAGCAGATATGCAGACACCTGTCTCCCCCCCCACAAAGGTGCCTGTTTCTTGTGACCGGGCATTTCAGTCATTTTGTATCTTTAATCAGCACATAGGAACTTCACAGTTGGCCGGCCTTCAGGACCATGAGCAGCTCCTCCCTGCTGCAAATTGTCCCTTCTCCATGTCAGGCCCACCACGGAGGAGTGGTGTGGCTGGTGCCTCTCCGGGCGGCCCAGGGCTCCCTGACCTACAGCCTCCAACTCTGGGGAAAGGGCCTGACCTCTGACCTTGGCGGGGACTGGGGCGTGCGTCCGGAGGGCCCGTGGCCATGGCCACAGCCCTGGTTGCAGGGACAGTGCAGAAGGACACCTCCCTCCCTCCGCGGACCGCTCTCCAGACGCGGGGGCAGCAGGAGCCGGGGCCCCACATGCCCGCCCCCCCCCCCCCGCCCGCACACACGGAGCCCGGTCTGCTGGAGTTCAGCTGGGACATCAAAAAGCAATCCACACACCTGGCGGTGACGGCGATCGCCGAGGCGAGCTCCCTGCAACAGTCCATCAGAAACGGCCCAGCTAATGATCGGCTGGGCAGATAATCAGAGGAGAGTTAATTGTAAGGTTCGATATGACATCTTGTCAGCAGAGATGAGTTGTCACGTTTTCCACTTGAGCTGAAACTAAATGATTGTAAAATAAGTTATGAGTGTCCTTGGGCCTGTCTGCCCGAATGATAGCCGAGAATCCATCCCGGGCCCATCAGTCTCGGGCGGCCTGCCTGATATTTATGCGGAAGGAGTGTTATTTTATCCTTCCAGTCATGCTTGTCAGCTCCCCGAGTGAGGACCGCGGCGGCCGCCGGCCCCATACTTCACGTACCGAAGCTCGGAGAGACTGCAGATTGTTATGGTTATTGCTCGGATTATATATTTTTTGGGGTGTGCGTTGCACATTGATGCCCGATTGGGAAGAACTAATGGCTGACGCTCAGCGCACGCGGGGATGGCGGTGGAGCGGCCCGTTCAGCCTGTCCCCCAGCGCCACCCCCACCCCACCCCACCCCACCCGGCCGCCGCCCACCCGTCAGGGCTGCCCTGGGCCTGGAGCAGGGACCTGCTTGTTCTGTTTAATTCCACCTGCCTTTCTCCTCTTTGCCTCTCCCCCTCTCCCCTCTCCCCTCTCCCCTCCCCCTCTCCCCTCTCCCCTCCCCTCCCCCTCTCCCCTCCCCCTCCCCCCTCTCCCCTCCCCCCTCCCCTTTCCCCTCTCCTCTCCCCCTCTCCCCTCTCCCCTCCCCCTCCCCCCTCTCCCCTCCCCCTCTCCCCTCTCCCCCCTCTCTCCTCTCCCCTCTCCCCTCCCCCTCCCCCCTCTCCCCTCTCCCCTCTCCCCTCTCCCTCTCCCTCTCTCCCCTCTCCCTCTCCCTCTCTCCCCTCTCCCTCTCCCTCTCTCCTCTCTCCCCTCTCCCTCTCCCCCTCTCCCTCTCCCCCTCTCCCCTCTCCCCTCCCCCCTCTCCCCTCTCCCCTTTCCCCTCTCCCCTCTCCCCTCTCCGTGGTCAACGCAGCCGGCCAACAGTGGCCGCTGCCCGTCGCAGGGCCCTGTAATTCATACACAATGAAACGCGCTGTTTGCAGGCCTTCAGGAGGCTGCGGCTGGAGCTCATTTGCAGCGTCAGGGGCCTCCCTCACCGCGAGGGACACCTCGTCAGGCAGGGGCGTTGTCCAGCACAGGCAGGCACGGCGTGGAAGCCTTGCGCATTTGGAGCACTCGCGTTTTAAAGTGAAGAACATTCAACAACATCTCTCGGAAGCGAGTTGTCAAGACCGCGGGGCCAGGGGGCATTAATATCTGGGCACTGGACTCAGGCCCCATGGGCTGGAACCCGTGGCCTTCTCCACGTGAGCCCCCAGGCCGCAGTCTCTGCCCCCACCGGCCTCCTGCCTCTGGCCCCAGCCTCGCTGACCCAGGCCGCGCCCCTCCCTCCTAGGCCTCTGACATACTGTCCTCCGTGTCCCCTTCCCGGGGCCGTGGCTGTCATTGGTGCTCTGGGCCGCAGCCAGCACTCCTGGGCCCAGCACGCGGAGCGTCCTCCGGGGACGGAGGGGATGGGCAGCAGTGGCCTGTCCTCGCCCAGCCGCCCAGCCGGTCACCCCTGGCTGCCCCCCCTCAGCCCGCCCACCACAGCCGCCCAGTTCCAAGTGGCCCCCACGCTGCTCGCTGTCCTTCCTCCAGCCACACGCTGGGAACCCCGTGTCCAGGGGCCAGGCCACAGAGTGGGGCGCTGGCTGGGATGGGGGGGACGGTGGGGAGCGAGGGGCCCTGCAAAGTCGCTGCTGGCTTGTCGTTGCTCAGGGGGCTTCCTTGGTGCTGGCCCTGGGGTGCCGCCGCCCCACGAGCCACAAACAGGACAGCCGCTGGGAATCACATCGCAAGTCGCAGGGTGCTGGGTGGACATCCGTTACTCTGTCCACGTTCCTGCTTGTCTGAGGGGTGACAGAGCTGACAGAGGCCGCTCTCTGGCCCCAGCGTTGTGGGTCACGTTACTCTGTGACAACTCTGGGTCACCGTACAGCTCACCTCCTTCCCCGCAGTGGCGGGGCAACTTCCACTGTTCTGCTCCTCGCTGCCCCCAGCCCCGCCCCTGGGCCCCCTGCCAACTCAGCGGGGCCTCTGTCTCCCTGTGAGCCCTCCCCCTGGGTCCTGGTGGTCCTGCAATGGTCCCCATCCCCCCCCTTCAAAGGAGGCCGTAGGGTGGCCAGCCTGGCTGGACCCAGTGAGGGTGGGCGTGCACACGGCCCCTCGCGTGACCCCTCTGCCCGCAGGTGGCACTCTGTCACATCCGTTCACATCCGTGCCGTCAACACGCTCACCGACCGCCCGCCTCCACCCTCCGCTCGGGCAGCGTGCCTAGAACACGAGCCCTTCCCGAGGGTCCTCGAGCAGGAGACTCGACAGACGTTCTTGTCCCCGGAGCCTGGACGGCACCGGCTCGCGGAGCGTCGTGTGCTCGGGAGGCCTGGCGGCGGGCATGGCATCCTGAAGGGAGATTGTTGGGCAGCGTCAAGAGACTCGTTCCCGGTCTTAGCTGTTTGCCGACATCGGGTCCCAGACTGCTGGGAGCATACACAGCCGTGGTTGGACACTGGGCATGCTCACGGTCAGTTTCAGACCACAGGGTTGCCTCCTCTCTATTCTACACCAAAGCACAGTGCCGTCCACCTGTGTGCGCGCCGCTCGAGAACACAGGCCAGCGCCCCGTGGGGCTTAACTCCACAATCACGCACGGAGCTCCCTCTGTCCGTCCCGAAAGGGCGGGGGCGTCCCGACTCCCAAGTATGTCCTTCTCCGGGTGGCCGCTTAGCCACTCGTGTCAACTGAGTCAGGAATTTCTCCCTGAATTGCAGATATTTCAAGACACTCAGAAGGTTTGGCAACGAGATTTGCCAGGTCCCTGTCAATCCCTTTGGGAGGCTGTCTGCAGCTGGGAGGGAGGGAGATGCCCCCAGAACACACAGATACCCGTCATTTTCGGGTCCAGACAGGTGGATTCCGAGCCGGACCCCGGTGTGGTTCAGTCAGTCCCAGGGGGGCCTCTGAACTGGGTCACTGTCGAGATGTGCGCAAGGTGGGTGCCCGCCTAGCCCTCGGCTCAGGAGCTGTCGGGGTTGGGGCCAGGCTTCTTCTGAACTGGGTCACTGTCGAGATGTGCGCAAGGTGGGTGCCCGCCTAGCCCTCGGCTCAGGAGCTGTCGGGGTTGGGGCCAGGCTTCTCCTGGGCAAGTTCAGGGTGGAGGAGCTGGGGGCAGAGGCAGTGTGGGGTCTCTGGGTCTGTTTCTGTTCCGTCATGGCTCTCCCAGGCTTCCAGCCGGAGACGTTTCTTCCCAAGATCCGAGGCCCCGCCTCGTTCAGTATCTGTGCCCTTGACTCGGGCGGATATGCAGAGTGGCGTGCTCGGAACGGGCAGGAGCCGCTCAGGCAGCTGTAAGGGAGGCCCCAGTGTGGGGCCTGGGCCTTACCCTAGGCAGCGACCTGATGGCTCCAAGCCCCAGCGTTCCGGACCGTGTGCTGGCAGCGCGCGGGGGGACGGAAAGAGTCGTAGGGAAGCCTGGAGCTCCAGAAATACAGCGTGCACCCTCCACCTAGGACACCGGTGTTGCTGTGTGCGCTCCAAGTACCTCAGAAGGGGACATGGACACATACACACCTGTATAAGGGACTGTTGGGTCACGTAAGGGACCCGGGGACCGTGTGCGTAACAATGGCGCTGCTGCCGTGTGCTCAGCACGGTCCAGCTCACGATGGGGTGAGAGCCCCTGTCACTGCCCTGTGCTCAGCACGGTCCAGCTCACGATGGGGGGGGAACCCCTGTCACTGCCCTGTGCTCAGCACGGTCCAGCTCACGATGGGGTGAGGGAGCCCCCGTCACTGCCCTGTGCTCAGCACGGTCCAGCTCACGATGGGGGGGGAGCCCCTCTCACTGCCCTGTGCTCAGCACGGCCCAGCTCACGATGGGGGGGGGGAGCCCTGTCACTGCCCTGTGCTCAGCATGGCCCAGCTCACGATGGGGGGGGAGCCCTGTCACTGCCCTGTGCTCAGCACGGTCCAGCTCACGATGGGGGGGGAACCCCTGTCACTGCCCTGTGCTCAGCACGGTCCAGCTCACGATGGGGTGAGGGAGCCCCCGTCACTGCCCTGTGCTCAGCACGGTCCAGCTCAGGATGGGGGGGGAGCCCCTGTCACTGCCCTGTGCTCAGCACGGCCCAGCTCACGATGGGGATGATGGGGGGGGAGCCCTGTCACTGCCCTGTGCTCAGCACGGTCCAGCTCACGATGGGGGGGGAGCCCTGTCACTGCCCTGTGCTCAGCACGGTCCAGCTCAGGATGGGGGGGGAGCCCCTGTCACTGCCCTGTGCTCAGCACGGCCCAGCTCACGATGGGGGTGCTGGGGGGGGAGCCCCTGTCACTGCCCTGTGCTCAGCACGGTCCAGCTCACGATGGGGGGGGGAGCCCCTGTCACTGCCCTGTGCTCAGCACGGTCCAGCTCACGATGGGGGTGATGGGGGGGGAGCCCTGTCACTGCCCTGTGCTCAGCACGGTCCAGCTCACGATGGGGATGATGGGGGGGGAGCCCTGTCACTGCCCTGTGCTCAGCACGGTCCAGCTCACGATGGGGATGATGGGGGGGGAGCCCTGTCACTGTCCTGTGCTCAGCACGGTCCAGCTCACGATGGGGGGGGAGCCCTGTCACTGCCCTGTGCTCAGCACGGTCCAGCTCACGATGGGGGGGGAGCCCTGTCACTGCCCTGTGCTCAGCACGGTCCAGCTCACGATGGGGGGGGAGCCCTGTCACTGCCCTGTGCTCAGCACGGTCCAGCTCACAATGGGGATGATGGGGGGGGGAGCCCTGTCACTGCCCTGTGCTCAGCACGGTCCAGCTCACAATGGGGGGGTGGGGGAGCCCCTGTCACTGCCCTGTGCTCAGCATGGTCCAGCTCACGATGGGGGGGGGAGCCCCTGTCACTGCCCTGTGCTCAGCATGGTCCAGCTCACGATGGGGGGGGGGGAGCCCCTGTCACTGCCCTGTGCTCAGCACGGTCCAGCTCACGATGGGGGGGGAGCCCTGTCACTGCCCTGTGCTCAGCACGGCCCAGCTCACGATGGGGGGGGAGCCCTGTCACTGCCCTGTGCTCAGCACGGTCCAGCTCACGATGGGGGGGGAACCCCTGTCACTGCCCTGTGCTCAGCACAGTCCAGCTCACGATGAGGATGATGGGGGGGGGAGCCCCTGTCACTGCCCTGTGCTCAGCACGGTCCAGCTCATGATGAGGATGATGGGGGGGGGAGCCCCTGTCACTGCCCTGTGCTCAGCACGGTCCAGCTCACGATGGGGGGGGAACCCTGTCACTGCCCTGTGCTCAGCACGGCCCAGCTCACGATGGGGGGGGAGCCCCTGTCACTGCCCTGTGCTCAGCACGGTCCAGCTCACGATGGGGGGGGAACCCTGTCACTGCCCTGTGCTCAGCACGGCCCAGCTCACGATGGGGGGGGAACCCTGTCACTGCCCTGTGCTCAGCACGGTCCAGCTCACGATGGGGGGGGGAGCCCCTGTCACTGCCCTGTGCTCAGCATGGTCCAGCTCACGATGGGGGTGATGGGGGAGGAGCCCCTGTCACTGCCCTGTGCTCAGCACGGTCCAGCTCACGATGGGGGGGGAGCCCCTGTCACTGCCCTGTGCTCAGCACGGTCCAGCTCACGATGGGGGGGGAGCCCCTGTCACTGCCCTGTGCTCAGCACGGTCCAGCTCACGATGGGGGGGGAGCCCCTGTCACTGCCCTGTGCTCAGCACGGTCCAGCTCACGATGGGGGGGGGGAGCCCCTCTCACTGCCCTGTGCTCAGCATGGTCCAGCTCACGATGGGGGGGGAGCCCCTGTCACTGTCCCGGGAAACGGGCGTGCCAGCTCCATCCGGGTGACCCACAGGAAGCCCCAACTTTAGGATCCGTAGGAGCTCAGAGATGCAAAGTGGCGTGACATCAGGGTTAAGACTCCTCGCTGGGAGGGATCACGGTGCGTTGGACTGAGTGGATGCGTAGAGGGCAGCTGTCTCGGCCTGTCCCTCTCACCCGCCTCCATGACCAGAGTCCAACTCAGTGACAGCTGGGACAGTCACTGGGAACAGTTTTCCCATGGCGGTCACAACCCCCATCATGGGGTTGGGGGGGTCTTTAACACTTGTCAGACAGGATGGGGTCAGAGAGTGAAGACTTTGGGCAGAAAATATTAGAAAGAAATCAAAAATATTCATTACAAGATTTATGAATTAAATCACATGTCACAGGGTCGCTTGCGGACGGTGAACGATGTGGGGGTCTCTCGATGCCTTAGCAACATCAGTCAGCTTCTGAATCCTCTGGGATTGCATGCAAATAATAATTTAGGCTAGCCTTTTCTTCCTGAGATTCCTACAGCTTTCCTGATAGTTCCTGGGGTCTAGAGTTTTAAAAATACATGTAGGAATCACTACTTTTAGAAGGTTAGTAATATGAAAGACCAGGGTGGCTTAAAGGGGGGGAAAGCTGGAAGGAAGGAGGAGACCCCCTGGACTGGGCACCCATCGAGACCTGGGGGGTAGGGACCAGACCAAGGGCGCGGGAGCCTACTCAACATCCATCACCATAGTTACAATGAGTTTCTTCTTGTGATGAGAGCTTTTAATATCCGATCTCTTGCCAACTTTCAAATATACAATAAAGCGTTAACAGTATCTTATACCACAGACGTAAGGATGTTTCGTGTGCACTAACTGGATTACTCTGTCGTTTAGCATAGCTTAGTGATCTTATAACTGGAAGTCTGTTGGAAGTACCTATTGACTACCTTCAGGATCTTTTAGACGTGGACTTCCTGAGGTCCGGGAATCTTGTGTTATGTTATAGATACACCGTATTTCCCCGTGCATAAGACGCTCCCATGTATAAGACACCCCTTAATTTGGGGATCAAATTTTTTTATTTTTAAGAGAAGTGGAGGGGGAAGAGAGAGAGAGAAGGGGGAGGAGCAGGAAGCATCAACTCCCATATGTGCCTTGACCAGGCAAGCCCAGGGTTTCAAACCGGCGACCTCAGCGTTCCAGGTTGATACTTTATCCATTGCGCCACCACAGATCAGGCTGGGGGCTTGAAATTTGAAGAAGAAAAAAATGTATTATGTAAAGTTATTGAACTCAAGTTTTATTCATCATAAAATGTATACAACTCCTCATCACTGTCAAAACTCCCATCCGTTAGCTTGTCCTCATCTGTGTCTGATGACAAATCACTGTTTTCATCGATTGCCTCATCCTCAGTTCCTTCGATGGCATTTGAAATGCCACAGCCACTGTATAGGACGCACCCAGTTTTTAGACGCCAAATTTTTCGGGAAAGGGTGCGTCTTATACATGGGGGAACGTGGGTAATATCTCATGTAACATGGAAATCATACAGGGGCCACTCTGGGCCGCCTCGCCGATGGCACACTGTGTAACACATAGAACGCCCCAGCAGCGTCTTGCCCGCAGGGCTGGCCCTGGTCGCGGAGGGTGCGGTGTTGTGGTATTCGCAGCTGGAGCCCACTAGGGGTGCTAATGCTGCCTCTGTTTTGCCTTTTCCGGTCCGGCGCAGACGCGGGGCTGGGCGACTCCGTGTGCTCCAGCCCCAGCATCTCCAGCACCACCAGCCCCAAGCTCGACCCGCCCCCCTCCCCTCACGCCAACAGAAAGAAGCACAGGAGGAAGAAAAGCACCAGCAACTTCAAAGCCGACGGGCTGTCGGGCACCGCGGAAGGTAAGGTCTCCCGGGGACGTCGTGGGGGGGGGGGCGTGACTCGGGAAGCCCACCTACCGGTGTCTTCAAACCTGTGACATCACACGCCCTGAGAAACAGGTGCGCAGTCACGTGGTGCTTGCTGTGCGCGAGACGGCACGAGAGGGCCCTCCGGACCTTCTCGTCACCGTCACCGACCGATGCTCTGGATTATCCCATCCAATGCGTTATGGGACCTTCCGGCAGCCGTCACTTGGCAGGTGACAAAGCTGGTGTCCCCGTCATGTGCCTGCTCGATTCTCTGGTTCTCGTAGCCCCCGGGGCCAACAGTCTCCACTTCCCTCCGAGGGTCCGTGTGTTCCCTGACCCTGATGGAAACTCGCCTCTCCTGACTTAGGGATCTTCTCTCAAACTGGGACTTAATTCTCACCCAGCAGCCCCCCATCAGGGTCCAGCTCCATGAATACCCCGGGGCCACAGCTTGTGCGGGGTCAGCTCCATGAATACCCCCGGGGCCACGGCTTGAGCGGGGTCTGCTTTGACTTCTCCAGTCCTCAGTTTTCATTCTCCGTGATGCCACATGTGACCTTCTTAAAGTGACTCCTTCTGCTGGATTGGCAGCCCCCCCCCCCCCCCCCCCCGCTTATACAGACACGCACACGCACACGTACACATTCAGGTGCACACACACCACATTCAGAGAGGTGGAATTCATGCAGTTTTCGTAAGCCAGGCAAAGACATACTTCAGAGGGAAATGAAAACTTCCAAACGTTGCTGGGTGACGTGAATTACTATTTGTGGGGCCAACAATGGTAAAAAGGGTCTGTTTGCAACAAGGGCTCCACATACCCAGAGCTGCCTTCAGAAATTAGCTGGTCTTGGCCTTGGCTGGCTGGCTCAGCGGTAGAATGTCAGCCTGGCATGTGGATGTCCCAGGTTCGATTCCTGTTCAGGGCACACAGGAGAGACTACCATCTGCTTCTCCACCTCTCCCCACCCTCCCCTTTCTCTCTCTCTTTCTCTCTCTCTCTCTCTCTCTCTCTCTCCCTCCCTCCCCCCTTCCCACAGCCATAGCTCAACTGGCAAGCTCATCAGCCCCAGGCACTGAGGATGGCTCCATGGAGCCTCCACCTCAGGTGCTAAAAATAGCTCCAGAGCTATTAAAAATAAGCATGGCCCCAGATGGGCAGAGCATCGGCCCCTGATGGGGGTACCCGGTGGATCCCAGTCAGGGCTCATGTGGAGTCTGTCTCTTTATCTCCCCTCCTCTCACTTCAGGGGAAAAAAAAAGAAATTAGCTGCTATCTCTTCCTGTTTCTACCACACTCTGTCTACCTGACTGTTCACCACTAAGTTGCCCATGAGCTGTGGCCGTGTGACAAAGTGGTCTGTCCCCTTCCTGTGTGCAGAGGTGAGCCCGTGAGCCCACAGAGCGCACATTGGCAAGGAAAGAACAGAGTTTCTGCTGTACACGCTGAATGTGCGGCGTTCGCCGTGGTTCTGGGAGTTGGGCGCGGTCTCACGTCGTAGGCAGGGAAGACCGAGGTTTGGGGCCCTCACGGTGGCTGAGCGGGGAAGCGTCCAAGAACTCTACTCGGCTCCTGTTTCTTACCACGTTGCCTCCTGTGGGCTTCCTGCCGCCAGGTTTAGCCAACAGAATCTAACTTCCCCCGTTACAATCAATGAGGACGATTCTGCTGTGTCAGCAGAGAGGAGCAGTGACTGGGGATCAAAGCACCCACCAGGGGCCTCTGCGCTTCCCTGTGGAAGAGTACTTGGCTGCGTTGAAGAGGCTCCTTCAGAGCACTGTCCAGCAGAGGGCGCCAGCCAGGCGCATGGCCGCACCCCACCCGGACTCAGGCCTGGGGTGAGATCAGGAAACAGCCTGGCCTCCCAGCAGAGTGGGAACCAGTGCCCCACACACCCAGGGAGGGGCGGTGAGTGAGGTTGCTTGAGGGACAGGTCTCCCGTTTCACACATGAGCATCTAACTTCTTCCTTGTGTGTTTCCAACGAGTGGCTCTAGCCGAAAGCACCACTCGGCAGAAACGGGCCGCCAGTTCCGCCTGTGACTACATTATACACACCTCGCACTTCCCGGGTCCCCCACCCACAGCCAGCACGGCGAAAACCACGCCGGTGAGATGCCGCCGTCACGTGAGTTAGCGGCAACCACACCACACGTTGAATCCTGCTGCTGGTTCAAACCAGTGAGTTTGAAGGAAGTCTGAGAAGTGACCGTGAGCTTGTTGGACATCCACCCACAGTGTTTCCAGCCCACTCGCCGAGTTACTAGGATTGAACCTTGTGCTTCGGATAATACCCGATGACAAAGTTCAGACAGATTATCAACACCCCCTCCCCCCAAAAAACAACCGTGCCATAAATAGACACCAAATACCATAGAAACTCCCAAATTAGAAATCACAGTAGTGTCTCCAGCATGGAGGATGAGTCAGAGTGGTGTGTGTTTAGAAGTTTATCGCCAATGATGAGAGGAGGGACCGGCCTCACTTTTCTATCTAAGGGTCTATTTACCAGTGACTCCTCACATCTTTCCAATAGGAGATAAGACAACACATTCTCTTAAAAGAACATGTGTGATTTTTCCCTAGGAAGAGTCACCTGCCAAACTATAAATGAGTCCTTTTTCTAAGACAAGTCATATTTCATTGTTTCCAAGATGCGCTTTTCTCCCCCCTCCATTTTATTGTCTCTGAAGTCGTCCTGCGTCCTGCAGTTGGGACCCTGTAAGATTCAGTGCTGTTTTTAATAGTCTCAACAACTTCCGACTCCTTAGAGGACGTGGTGCAAACCATGTCAGTAGCAGCAAGCTGTTCTTGAGATTGAAACTAGTTAGTTGTGCGTGTTTCACTTTCAGAGGATGCTGTTCCGTCTTAATTATAATAGAACCTCGCTGTTTCTCTTTCCTGTGGGAGGGCTGTTACCACCCGTGTTGTCTGTTGACTGACCCCGTGCTGAAAAGTCTCAATGGCAGACATACAAACGTGTGAGAGAAGATTTCATCAAGTAGTTGAATGGCATGGTTTTTGACAGACCCCACTGGAACAAATGACTAGGTTTAATTTAACGTTCAAGCTGGGTCACCCAGAGGACTTAGCCACAGGACGGTCTACAGAGCTATGGGACGTGCTACATAGCAGTGGTCACAACCCCAAGGGTGTAACGGGGGATGGAAGGGGCACCTATTAGGACCAAAAAAAAACAACTGTCTGGAAAGACCCCAGTCAAGAGCTGTGGCCTTCAACCCGGGACATGTCCGATCTGTGGTGACCCAGAGGGACAGAGAAGCCCCAGGGAGGCGCCCTAAACACACTCTCGCCCTGCCTCGGGTCTCCTGCCTGCCCCGCTGCGTGACCAAGCCCAGGAAATCCTCGTGTATCTCCATTTCTAGATTATTCCTGCTTAATAGAACCTTTGGGAATAGTGACTGTTCTTGATTTTAAGTTGGGTTTGTTTTTGCTCAGAATTATGAAACATCTTTAAGAAAATGCATGTTTGGGCCGAGACGCCATACTCTCTGGTGAGCGTGGCCCGTCGGAAGTCCATGCGGACCCTGGGAAGGACAGCGGCCGGGCTGGGCTCGGGTCCTACAGGGAACCTTTGAAGTGAGCAACGTGGGGAGCAGAGTTGTGGCCAAGGACGGGGTGTGGGGCACAGAGGAGGCGTGCTGGCTGTGTTCAGAGGACGGAAGGGCAGCCCCAACTTGTCCTGGATGGTCCCAGTGGGTTTTATTGGGACCGATGGGTAGGAGCCTCAAGGAGACGGACTTTGATTCCAATCCTGAAAGGAAAACTTTGTAAGAGCCAGGGGTGCCCAGAGGCAGGCCCCTTGCTGTGGGCACAGCACCGGCTGGGCCATTGCAGTGGAATCCGGTCCTAGAAGGACGAGAGCACCAGGGACCCGTAGTCCTGGCCAGAACCAAGCTGAAGGTGTGTGTGCCCGCAGAGCTCCCGGGCAGCGGGGTGCGGGGCAGGGTTCCGCAGACCTTTAACGACATGCCGTCTCTGGGCGTTCTCTGAATGCTGGCGCTTTCTCCTGTCTTCTCATCCGGGGTCCCGGGGCGAGGGGACGGCCCCCGACACGGAACAGCGGCCCCGGCAGCCCGGCTGCCGTCTCGAGTCTGAGCAGTTCTCGTTAGTCTCCTGACACGCATGCACGTTTGCATCGTGCTAATTTCCCCGCTTCCCCAGTGAAACGGACGAAGTGGGGAGAGGTTAAGTGGCTTCCTTGTCCGGGGTCAGGTTGCTGGTAGGCGACGGAACGGTCTCTTGATTCTCCGCCTCAAACTCTCTTTCCACCAGGCGGAGAGCTCGGCTTTGAGGTGGCGCGGAGCGGCTTTGAGGCGGCGAGGAGCGGGCCGGACGGCGCCGCTTCCTTGATATGTCTCAGATTCCGGGCAAAGACAGGGACTTCTGTACGGCTCCTCACGCCTCCGCGCTGTGGAGCCCAGATTTCCTCTTTTCAAACGGCCCGTCTGGGTGTACCCCGTCTTACCACACACGAGGGTCTGGCAGAAATCCTGTTGTCTTTTCTTCTCTTTTTCCCCTTTTGGGGTTCTCAGGGCTTTGTTCAAAGGTCTCAGGAGGGAATGATTCATCTTCCTCGTCATCAACAGATGCCTTGCTCGTCCATCCCGGCGCTCTATAGAGCCGTGGTCTGGCGGGTCCTGGATGGGCACCGAAATACTATCTTCTAGACGAAGGGAGAGTCACAGCCCGGGCCCCTCCCCGTCACGGCTGGGAAATGATTGGCCGACCACGGCCGCCCCCACCAAGCAGGCAGTCCGAGGGCCGGCCCCCGCCTGAGCCGGCTTACACATTTCATTCGCTCCAGGTTGCCGAGGTCAGCCCGGACTGGATGTCCCTTCGTTGTTTGGAAGGAGAGCCTGACATGGTGACGCGTGTCACCCTTCCTCATCAACTCTGCAGCAGCCGGCGTGGGGGAGGCATGGAGTGGGTGGCGCCGTAGGAGACACCAGAAATAAGTCTCGGCTCCTCTCCGACCCTGAGGTGTGCGGAACCTCGAGATGAGACACACACCTGCCCCGGCCAGCTAGCTAGGTTGGTTAGAGCATCATCGTCTGGAAGCTCACAGGTTGCCAGTTCGATCCCTGGTCAGGGCACATACAGGAACCACAATGGTCCTCTCTCTCTCTCTCTCTCTCTCTCTTTCTCTCTCCCCCTTCTCCCCTCCCTTTTCCTCTTTTACAAAAATCAATTAAAAGAAGAAAAAAAAAGACACACACTGGAAAGTGCCCCCGGAGTCTCAGGCCGGGTGCTGAAAAGGCACAGATATGGGTTGTTCAGAAGCCGGACAGAGCAGCGTCGCATCATAAAAGTTGGGGAGCGCTGACCTGTCATAGAACTTCATTTTGTGTTCTGCAGGTCTAGGACAGACTGGCTGGCTTACTTAAAAAAAAGCATTGCTGCAAAAAAGCATGGTGTTTTTGTTAAATGTCATCTGTTGGAGGCCATTTAAAATGCCAGTGATGGGGACCAAGTTAGTGGCAAACCCCAAGTGTCATGTCCACTTAGGTAACTAGGAAACCGAGGTTGGTATTCTTCATATATTTTTATTCATTAGTTGATGTTTTGGAAGGCACTTTGGAGAGAAAGAATTACATGGGAAGCATTGTACAGTTTTAATTTTCTCGTCCGTGTCGTCGCGCTTTGACGAGAAAGGAACACGCCTGTCCCACTGGGGCTCCGTCACGCTGTGACACTGGGCTGTGTTGACCATCGTGTGGTTTTGGGGGCATTGTTGGGTTATGTGAGGAGTTTGCACATCAATAAAGGTAGGACATTCTGCTTCTTTTGCTGTTTAAGTCATATTACCACGATGTCCTCTGCTTTGCTCTCTCCTTGGGCACCGTTTATGTACAATGGCGCACATTTGCCCAGCAAGAAGTCAGGGCCAAGGGAATGCCCTCGTGGTTTTTTGTTTAAATTTGTATTATCTAGAAGTGTGTGTGTGTGTGTGTGTGTGTGTGTGTGTGTAGGGGGGATATTTATGAAAATACTGCAGGCATCTCTTCCATGCAGCCCTCTTGGATTTCCTCCTGATATTTGCACACGTACCAGCATGGCAGCTACCTTGAGTGAAAGGAGGGGGAACGAGAAAGTTTCCATCGTCAACTCCTTGAAAAGCTCCATAGTCCGCAGTAAATTTCGGTAACAGGAAGGACTTCTTAATTGAACTTCCTTGTCATCAAACCCATGGGTTAGTCATGCATCTGACTAGTTGAGCCTGGCGCTTAATTACACTGAATGTGAAAAACCAAGAATCAGAACTTCTGCCCGGACGATAAACCTGGCATGTGCAGAGACGAGCACCCCGGTGCGGGAGCCAGGAGGCCAGCCAGAAGGTACCGGAGCCGCCAGGTGTGCTGACGGACCTGCCTGTAGCCCACCAACCTGATCGTTTTCCCAAAGAGAGTTCTCCGGTGGGGACTCCGGCCCCCAGGAGCACCGGCTGGCTAGAACGAGGAGAGCTGGGTTGACTGTAGACGTTGACACTGTGGATGGGGCGCGATTGACTCAAAAGCTACCCCGCAGGGCCGAGTCCGTCCAGCGCAAACACACACCAGCCGTCGGCGTGCACAGATCCTTTGTGGGAGCCAGCAGGCCGGGAATAAACAAAGAGGAGTGGTCGCAGCAGGGGGAGCCAGAACAGAGGGCTCCCATCACGGTGAACTGTCGACAACAGGAAGAGGATTTTTGGTACCTTTTTTTTTTTTTTTTTTTTTTAAAGTACCCACAAACTACAGAGTTAGATCCAGTCCCGTGCAAGTGCATGTGAGCACGGATGGCATGCGAGAGAGCTCTGCCCGGGGCTGTTTGGAAAGGTGCCGGAATGGCCCCTGCCCTCAGGGTGCCCACCGTTGACTCGCTGGGGAGGAAGCAGAGCCGTGGCCACCTAGACAGCCTGTGGGGGGGCCCAAGGCGCCCCCAGCACCTGGAATAGGAAGAGTTAGATACGGGATGAGTCTTGTTACAAGGTAGCTTGGAACTCTGGGGGTTGCCTGGGGAGACTGCTGAGGAAACGGGACAGACTCACCCTCCTGGGTCCCCTGCAGTACAGGAGGGTGGATTTACCTTTGAAGAAGGCAAACCACTTTCAGTGTGCCTTTCTAAAAGTATATATAATTATATTTGGCCCTGGCTGTTTTGCTCAATGGGTAGCGCATTGGCCCGGCATATGGACATCCCGAGCTCTATTCCCGGTCAGGGCACACAGGAGAAGAGAGTGTCATCTTCTCCCTCCATCCCCGTCCCCCTTCTTACCCTCTGCCAGTGGCCTGACTGGCTAAAGCATGGGTAGGCACTGAGGGTAGCTTGGTTGGTCCAAGCGCATCAGCCTCAGGTGCTAAAAATATCTCCATTCTCAAGCATAGGCCCCAGGTGGGGGTGCCAGGTAGATCCTGGTGGGGACCCATGTGGTAGTCTGCCTCACTATCTCCCTCTCACTTAAAATAAATAAAAATGGGTATTTTCAGTGGGCCTTGATGCCTTTCCTGTTCCCTAAACTTAGAGGTGCTTTCCCTGCCGAGGGCTTGGTCAGCATGAGCAGCTCACCGCCCCCAGTGCCCGTGCCCAGAGCTCGGGACGATGCACTGTCCTCTGGGCAGCCTGGGCGTGGGATTCTGCCTCCCTTGGCAGACCCCAGAGCCGGCTGGCTTTCGGGGACGCCAACATTTTCTCTCGGAGCCATTTTCCTGATGTTCTCAAAATGTTAGCGGTGTCCTGTCGGGCTCTTTGGCCGTCCCTGAAGTCAGCGATGAACTTGAGGGGTAGGTGTGAGGATGGGGTCCGCTCAGACCCACGGTCCCGTAGCCCGGAGAGGCAGGGCCAGTCCTGTTCGACTCGTGCGTGCCTCGCGGTCCGGATGGCCTGTGCGCTCTCTCGACTTGGACCTCACCGCCTACCTTGGACCCTGCCGCCTACATGTTAGCACAGTCAGTGCAGGAAGCAAACTGAAACTCGGTGTTCAGAAAATAACATGGGATGACGTGTCCAGGTCTCACGCTCTCCGTCTGTGCCCTCCCCATCAGACGTGCGTCCGGGGGCTTCAGGAAACCAGGGTGCCTGGGAGGCTTTTATTTTCGGGTGTCCCAGCCGCGCGTGCTGCATCCTCCCCCCGCCGCTCCGGCCCTGGCAGTGGTGACCCTTGGCCGGGTTTCACGTCACACGGAGAGGAGGCGTCGTTCCTCGTCCCAAGGGTGCAAAACACAAAAGGGAAGGTGGTGACTAAACACAGAACTTGTCTCTCTGTGGACAGGCCACTCGGCAAATGGACGGTGCAGAACACCTCGTGTCTTGTTTCTCGCAGGCCAGACAGCAGACGTTTCCTTCTCCCAGCTCTGGGGGCTGGCAGTCCAGAATCGAGGTGCTGGCCCGTTCAGTTTCCTGCACGGGTCCCCTTCCCATCATATTCTTTCGTAGCCTTTCCTCGGTGCGTGCTCGGGGCAGGGGGGAGCTTTTCCTCTGCTTCTGAGGCCACTGACTGCATCCTGGGGGCCCCGCCCTCACGACTTGATCTGGTTCTCTCCGGAAGGCCCCGTCTCCAAATACCGTCACGTTAGAGGTAGGGCTTCAGCAGGTGAAGTGGGGGTGGGGGGGACACAGACCTTCAGCCCAGAAAGCCTCGTAGCTTCCTGTTCCCGTCTGTGGGACTTGAGGTGCCCGCCCCACGAGGGAAGAGGGGAAGGAGAAACCAGCTCTGCCTCTGCAGACACCCCTCCTCCTTCCCCGGGGTCTGGGTCCTGGACGGGACTAGGGACGCCTCTCTGAGCACGGAGGGAGGAGCCACGACTGGTGCAGTGTGCTCCGCCCTCCTGCCCCGCCTCTCTGAGCACGGAGGGAGGAGCCACGACTGCGCAGTGTGCTCCGCCCTCCTGCCCCGCCTCTCTGAGCACGGAGGGAGGAGCCACGACTGGCGCAGTGTGCTCCGCCCTCCTGCCCCGCCTCTCTGAGCACAGAGGGAGGAGCCACGACTGCGCAGTGTGCTCCGCCCTCCTGCCCCGCCTCTCTGAGCACGGTGGGAGGAGCCACGACTGGTGCAGTGTGCTCCGCCCTCCTGCCCCGCCTCTCTGAGCACGGTGGGAGGAGCCACGACTGGTGCAGTGTGCTCCGCCCTCCTGCCCCGCCTCTCTGAGCACGGAGGGAGGGGCCACGACTGGCGCAGTGTGCTCCGCCCTCCTGCCCCTCCTCTCTGAGCACGGAGGGAGGAGCCACGACTGGCGCAGTGTGCTCCGCCCTCCTGCCCCGCCTCTCTGAGCACAGAGGGAGGAGCCACGACTGCGCAGTGTGCTCCGCCCTCCTGCCCCGCCTCTCTGAGCACGGTGGGAGGAGCCACGACTGGTGCAGTGTGCTCCGCCCTCCTGCCCCGCCTCTCTGAGCACAGAGGGAGGAGCCACGACTGCGCAGTGTGCTCCGCCCTCCTGCCCCGCCTCTCTGAGCACGGAGGGAGGAGCCACGACTGGCGCAGTGTTCTCCGCCCTCCTGCCCCGCCTCTCTGAGCACAGAGGGAGGAGCCACGACTGGCTCAGTGTTCTCCGCCCTCCTGCCCCGCCTCTCTGAGCACGGAGGGAGGAGCCACGACTGGCGCAGTGTGCTCCGCCCTCCTGCCCCGCCTCTCTGAGCACGGAGGGAGGAGCCACGACTGCGCAGTGTGCTCCGCCCTCCTGCCCCGCCTCTCTGAGCACGGAGGGAGGAGCCACGACTGCGCAGTGTGCTCCGCCCTCCTGCCCCGCCTCTCTGAGCACGGAGGGAGGGGCCACGACTGGCGCAGTGTGCTCCGCCCTCCTGCCCCGCCTCTCTGAGCACGGAGGGAGGAGCCACGACTGCGCAGTGTGCTCCGCCCTCCTGCCCCGCTGCGCCCTGTGGGCAGGCGGGGAGAGTTATCTTCGTTCTGACAGATGGGGAAGGTTTAGCCAGGTGACATCATCCGCTCAGGGTCAGCAGGTGAGTGCAGATTGGGTGGCGAGGTCAGGCCCCTAGGACGTGGACATCTGCACGTCTGGCCTGCACCTGTAACGCCCTCCGGGGAAAGCTCCTCTGCAGGCTGTGGCTCCCAGCCCCAGCCCCTGGCTGCGTGGGGTGGGGGACATGCCCACCGTTCCCCAGCTCCACCCCCGAGGATGTGGCAACAGTCGTCTCATTGCCAGTTTTGATCTTAGCCTCTGTCCTCAGGGTCCCTGTTGTGCAGCATGGCTCCTGTGCTCACAGTATTTCTCTTTGTGTGTGTGTGTGTGTGTGTGTGTGTGTGCGCGCGCGCGCACGCGTGTACATGCACGCACACATGCATGCATGCACTCTGGTACATCCCAGTGAAAGACAGCTTCTGCCTCAGCTCCTGGGTGGACAATTAGAACACGCTGGCTTAGGGGTAGGCATGCTCCTGTCTGTTACAAGGGGACGTCTTGAAACTTTTTTGAACTTGGGGACATTTGACTCAGATGCTGTGTGTCTTCAGTTTTTATAGTCCCCTTTGTTGGGGGGTTGGGTATGGGGGGCAGTGAGGCACTTTGATGCTGGCGGGAGGCGGGGAGCGCTGGATGGAGCCCCCCCACCGTTCACCTGAGTCCCCCCTGCTGGTGTGAGTGTTAATCAAACGCGTGCGGCTCCAGCCACGGTGCGCTCTCCTGTCGCCGGGGGTGGGGGCGTATAACGAGTTCTCAGCCACGGCCGTGGTGCGAGATCAACTCTGTGTAGTCATCTTGGCCCGTGCCCTCCTGCCTCTCACCTCTAGCCCTTTCTCACCCCCGACATCTAACAGGCACCAGGTAGGGAGCCCAGCGCGCCATCAGCGATGAAAGAAGAAGGTCCACGTGAAGACTTCAGCAGGCGCTGTGATTCGCGCACACACGTGGCAACAAGGGCCCCTTTGTACGTGGGACGCGGAGAAAACTGGCCATTTGTCTGTGGGGTAGTGGGCTTCGCCGCGATACAGAAACCTCTCCCACGGTTCAGCTCGGCGGCGTGACATCCCACGCAGGGAAAGCCACGCGTGCGCGCACGGTTTAATTGACGTTTAATTTTTATTTTAAGGCGGGGTGAGGGTTGGGGGGGGGAGGTGGTGTTGGAAAGCAAAGGGAAAAATGTTTTCGTTCCTCTTAAGCTGGTTTCTCTCTGCTCTTTCTTGAAAGAGCCTTTCTAGTTTGTCACACCGTGATGTGATCATTATCGGCTGCCTCGTCGCCTTGCTGGCTCTGCGCGCAGTAAAATACAAAAAAAAAAAAAAGAAAGGAGAGAGACCAGGGGAGCTTGTGAAGTATGACTTCCTATCCCTAGACTCATTGCCCGTGATTCGTAGCGCTTGACAGTAATGATCTTATTACAGTACTCTGGACCTTGAAGAGATTTCATGAGGAGAGGGAAAGGACGAGACTCCGTGTAATCAAGTGGCTCTGAATGTGCCACGCGGTTTTGATCACACACTGATTGGGCGCAGTTTTAGCCCATCTTCCAGTCAATTATGCATGGACCCCCGCGCCCCTCGGATAGTCAGGGACATTGATGGCTGGCTGCCGTCTGGGTTCGGGCGGGCGGCCGGGGTGCGGGGAGCCGCGCACACCCGTCAGCCCCGGGATGCGCGCTCTTTAGTTGGGATTGATGGCCTTTCTTCGGGTTTTGCTTAATAGAAAAGGAGGAAGGAAGGGGGGGTGTTCAGGTGAAACACGGATGATTTCCTTCTTTAGAGCGTCGTTGGGACTCCTGGTCAGGGCCGAGGCCGCCCGGGCCTTTGTCGGACTCCTGCGTGACAGCAGGAGGCAGGGTGGTCTTTGAGGCACTTGGTGGCGTTGGCCATCAGGTCCCCGTGTCTGAGTGTCGAGGACAGGGTCAAGCACATGACTGCCTGGTCAGGTTCCCGGGCTAATTAATCCAGGTGAGGCACTGAGCTTCAAGGAGGTAGGTCTCTGTCAGCAAGTCCCATCTTGGCAAAAGAGGGGGGGTGGAGGGAGAGAGGGAGAGATGGAAAGAGAGGAAGGGAGTGAGAAAGTCAAGGGAACGGAAAGGAAGGGAAGGGAGGGAGGAAGGCAGGCAGACAGGCACAACTTGTCTAGAGGTAGTTTCGTCTGCGAGAAAGCAAGTGACAAACACTTCCCACAGCGCAGCCTCGTCCGAATCTGTGAACATGGACCTGGCTGGGTTGGGCGCACTCTGCCACCCTGTGCCCAGAAGGATGGGCACTCACAGTTTATCCCAGTCTCTCAAAGCCCAGAGATAGTTGGAAGGAGGGGATTTTTTTTTCCCTCCCAGAACAATTGCTTGATACTGCCTATTATGAAGCCCATACAGTTAAGCAGACATTGGTATGTTTATAAGACAAAACTTACAATTTTTTTTCTTTCACTCTATTATAACTTTTTGTGTGTGTATATTTTTCTGAAGTGAGAAGTGGAGAGGCAGAGATACAGACTCCCCATGCACCCGACTGGGATCCACTCGGCATGCCCACCAGGGGGTGATGTGCTGTCCATCTGGACCGTTGCTCCATTGCCACTGGAGCCATTCTAGCACCTGAGGCAGAGGCTATGGAGCCGTCCTCAGAGCCCGGGCCAACTTTGCTCCAATGGAGCCTTGGCTGCAGGAGGGGAAGAGAGAGACAGAGAGGAAAGAGAGGGGGAGGGGTGGAAAAGCAGATGGACGCTTCTCCTGTGTGCCCTGGCCAGGAATCGAACCCTGGACTTCCACACACCGGGCCGACACCCTACCGCTGAGCCAACTGGCCAGGGCCCACCCTGCTGTCACTCTTAATGTGGGGCCGTGATATATAGAATCAGGAGATAGAAACACTCCCAAGTCCTTCGAAACGTTTGTGTGCAAAACAGAGGCTTTTTTTTGTCACACCAAAGCGAGGGGGTGACCATGCGAGACACTTCTCAAAAATCGTCTTGAACCCACCAGTCATCGGTGCTCAGGGATCGCCAGTTAGCAAGGTGTGACACAGGGGACAGGAACCCTAGCCTGTCACCACGCGGCACCTGTGTTCTTGTACTTGGTTTTCATCTGGAGCATTCTTGTTTTCTGCAGGTGAGAATACTGTTCCTCATCAGGCAGCCTCTGCTGAAGCCGTGACGCACCGTAGGCAGGTTACTAAGCAGTCCTGGGAGAACGTTCCAGAAGCCCTAACCCTGTGTTCTGGTGCCGGTGTGCATACACACAACACACACACACACAACACACACGCACATACACACACACACAACACACACACACAACACACACATGTACACACACAACACATACACACATACACACAACACACACATACACACACGTACACACACAACACACACGTACACACATGTACACACACGCACGCACACATACGCACACACGCACACACACACACACACAACACACACATACAGGCGCACACACATACACACACACGCACATATACACACACACACACGCACATATACACACACACACACACACACCCGCACGGAAGTTGGGTTTGTTTGTTTTTTAATTTCTCAATTTCATAAACATAAAGTATTTTCGATCGCAATGGAGATTTAGCAATTAGTTTTCACAGGAGAGAATCAATCATGAAGTGGAAAATCAAAATTGGCTATCTGTTAGCAACAATCCCTGCCACCAGTTATTGGCTCCTTGCTGTGTGTCGGCCACTGCCGTTGAACCCTTTCCGTGTGTCCTCTCGTCACCCTCCCCAGGACCCCGTGCCTCTCCCAGTCGTCTCCGCGGTGACTGTCCCCGTCCCTCCCGTTGGGAGGTCGTGGCTGTCTGTTCAGTCGTCTTCCCTCGCCACAAACCTCAGCTTCTCTGAGACTTTTCCTAAGGATTCGATTCAGATAAAGGAAAGGATTTCGTTCCAGCTCTCAAAGGGATAGTTCTTCACTTGAATCAGTTAATAGTCGAGCCGTGCTGTAAAAGATCATCCTCTTCCCCACGGCTACGTTTCAGCAGGTCGACGAGATGTATTTTTACAACAATCGGAAAATACCAAATCCACAACTAGCGATTGATTGGAGTTTTAAAGGGCCGTCCTTTTAGCAAGTGGGCACATCCGTGGGGGGCTCTGTTTATAGAGCCCGATGCTCCGCCCTGCCTCTCACTCGTCCCCTCCCCCCTGTCCCCACTCCTGTGTCTTTCCGTCTCAGTTCACGCTCTCTCCTTCTTCCTCCACCCACGGCTTTTTTTTTCTCTTCTCTTCCTCTCTTTTCCTTTTTCCCATCCGTGCCTTCCTTATTTGACATCTTTTCCTCCGTCTTATATCTGAACCTCCTTGTTCTCGTGGCAAAACCGAGAACATCAAGGTTTGCCGTGTTTCGGTGTGCAGTCCCCGTGACACCCGTCCTTGTCACAGCCCTGCCTGGGCAGACGTCGCCCCGGACGGACACTCACTGCCCGGTCGGTGGTGGCTCCCTGTCCGCCCTCCGCAGCCCCTGGTGACTTCTGGTCTCCTTCCTCTCTCCGCGGTTCCTGCCTGTCGGGTACTCCCTGTGAACGCAGTCACACAATCTCCGTCCTTCTCTGCGTGGTGTTCTGTTTTCCTTTTCACCGAGTGTCGTGTTGTCAAGGTTTCCTCGGTGCTGTTGTCCTTTTTCACGGGTGAGTCGTGTTCCCTGGTACAGACAGACCACGTGTTGTGTGTTTGCCTATTATCTATTGACGGACACCTGAGCTGTTTCCGCCTTTGGGCTGCTGTGTGATGCTGCAGTCGACGTTGGCACGCAGACATCTTTTGGAGCTGTTTTCAGGGTTTTTTGCAACATTCACCCAGGAGTGCGCTTCGCTTTGGGCAGAATTGCCAAATCCCCCCTTTTCTCCCAGTTGCCACCTGGTGTCCCTGCTCCCCTCGTCCCTAACGGGGAATGGAAGAGGCTTCCGTCGCTTGAGTGAGTCAACTTTTCAGCTCCCTCTTAATGACAAAACTATAGGACATTAACATGTCTTTAAAATGTTTTCTGTTTCTCTTTGGAAGAAAATCCTAATAGCTTTAGTGAATGCTTGCTGCTGCCGGTGTGTGAATGACGATGGAGTCCCCCATCGGGGCCCCCGTGAATCAGCGCACGCCGCCTGAAATACTGCTTGGAAATGTCGCCCTCCCCACCGGGAACTTGGTAGACTCGAGGGTCAGGGATCTCCAGAGACCACGGCCCTTGCTCCTGAGCCCCAGGTCCCGGGCTGCGGCCCGCAGGCATTTCTCGGGGCCTCCGCTGTCCGCAGGGGTCAGCTTTTCCCAGCGTCTGCCTCCGCTGTCCGCAGCGGTCAGCTTTTCCCAGCCTCTGCCTCCGCTGTCCGCAGGGGTCAGCTTTTCCCAGCCTCTGCCTCCGCTGTCCGCAGGGGTCAGCTTTTCCCAGCCTCTGCCTCCGCTGTCCGCAGGGGTCAGCTTTTCCCAGCGTCTGCAGAACACTCGCATTGTTTTTTTCCGGTGACTTTCCTGTAATAAGCAGTCCAGTGGGAAAATGGGATCTTAGAAAAGATTACTATCCTTTTTTATTTTATTTTATTTTTTTTGTCGACCCCACTCGGGCCAAGATGAGCTTTTACGTTTCATTTCGGAATGAGTGGCTGTGAGTCCGTTTCCGTCCTCACCACTCAGCCCGCCGAGGTCCGTGGCCGTTTCCAAGGTCGGCTGTCACTGTCCCCGCCTAAATTCTCATTTTCAGAGGATTTGCTGATAGGTGAACGCAGATACCTGGTGCTGACCACTTAATTTTGCTCGAGGCTGCCTCGGGCGAGGCGGTGGGCACCCGCCCCCTAGCCTTTGTGCATCTCTGCCTTCGTTGGTGACAGATTTTGTTGTGAGTCTCGCGAGGACGCAGCAGGACTCCGGCCACTGCGGGCTCTCGTTTCCCACAACAGTTGCAGAGTTTTTTTATGGTTTTCCTGTTCTTCGGAGCTACAGCCCCGCAGCCCCCCTTCTGATCGCCTTCAGATAAAGTTGCGGCTCGGCTGCGTTAGTAGGAGGAGCAGGAACTGACCTCCAGACGCAGAAGACACCAGCTCTTGACAACCTCTTCACCTCCACCCCCTCGCCCCGCCCTTCCAGGAACCTAGTAGCCTTCATTCGAATGAGGAATGAATGCGTATTGGCTGTTCACTACCTGGAGATAGCAAGGTGAGCTAGGGGCAGCCTGACTTCGTAGGGTCGTGATGGCCTGAAAGGGACCCTGGGTCCTGAGCCACCACTCCGCTGGTGCAGGGGGGACACGGGACAGCGGGTGTGGGCACGGTTCTTACATCTCCAGTTAGTGATCGAGTCGGCATCCGGACGTTTCAGTATCTTCTCGCTTGTCCCGCGTACAGCCACAGTCCCGTGTCTGCAGGACGTGTTTCTTCCAAACAGCACGATGGGTCAGACAATTGCGCCACTTTTAAAAGTGGTATAGAGCCTTGGCTGGTTGGCTCAGTGGTAGAGTGTTGGCATGGCGCGTGGATATTCCAGGTCCAATTCCCGGTCAGGGCACACTGGAGAAGCACCCATCTGCTTCTCCACCCTCTCTATCTCTCTCCCTTTCTCTTCTTCTCCCCTCCCGCAGCCGTGGCTCGATTGGAGCAAGTTGGCCCTGGGTGCTGAGGACGGCTCTGTGGCCAATGCCTCAGACACTCTATGCTAAGAAGAGCTCAGTTGCTGAGCAACGGAGCAAGGGCGCCAGATGGGCAGAGAATCGCCCCCTAATAGGCTTGCCGGGTGGATCCCAGTCAGGCGCATGCAGGAGTCTGTCTCTGCCTCCTTCCCTCTCACTAAAAAAATAAAATAATAATAATAAAGGCAGTGTGGAGAACCACCTAAGACCGTGGGATATGCTCAAGACCCGTGGGTCTGTTGCCAGGCATAGTCCTCCAACCATTTAAAATAAAGAAGATGAAACGCGAGGAAAGTTTTCAGATAATTTTGTTCTGCACAGGATTATCTGCAGAGGTCGATGAATGGTATCAGAAGTTTTCCAACAATTGCAAAAAAAGAGAGAGAGAGAGAGATGTGAGCGTTTAATACGGTATTCTCTCCAGTGCTCTGGCATGCAGGCAATCCCAGAAGGCTCTCTCGCTTCATGGGTAATTAAGACATTTCACCCTGAAATCCCTTGTTCTAATGAAGAAGAAATTTCTCTTTTACTACCAAAAGATTTCTTGTTAGGGTTTTATTTCCACTCACTGCTCCGACGTCGGAAAATGTTCCTCTGACTCCTGATTGTCTTCTGTAATATCTTTCTGAGTCGTGAGTCGGAAGAGAAAGAAGCCGTAGAGAGTCTCTTCACAGATGGAAACTTTAAAAAAACCACGTAGAATCTTGCCTCCCGTGACGGCGGAGTGGCCAGCATCGCGCGTGCCCAGATGAGTCTGTGTCGGTGCCGGTGGCCCTGGGCTGACTCCACGCCCAGGCAGGCGGGCGGCCACGTGTGGCAGATGGCAGTGGAAGTGGCCATGATGCGGTCAGGCAGGCACGGGAGCAGGGAGGGGTTAGGAACAGGGCTGAGGAGCCGGGCCTTGCAGGTTGGAATGGCAGCTCCACCCCGGACTGGTGGGAGTGACCTGGACGAGTTCCTCGTCCCGTCCGGCCTCGGTGCTCCGCGCTGTCGGGCGGGGTGATCCTGCTCTCCGCCTTCAGGACGGTCGCCAGCATTCCGTGACCTCGTCCATTTCCAGCGCAGAGGACGGAGCCCGCCTGCGTCCTTTCCTGGGACTCAGTTGCGTATACCGAAGTATCAGGATCAGGAGCCGGGGATGGGGGCGGGGGGCGTGTCTGTATGTGGAGGTGCCCTTGCGGAGCCGGGGATGGGGGCGGGGGGCGTGTCTGTATGTGGAGGTGCCCTTGCGGAGCCGGGGATGGCGGCGGGGGGCGTGTCTGTATGTCTGTATGTGGAGGTGCCCTTGCGGAGCCGGGGATGGGGGCAGGGGGCGTGTCTGTATGTCTGTATGTGGAGGTGCCCTTGCGGAGCCGGGGATGGGGGCAGGGGGCGTGTCTGTATGTGGGGGTGCCCTTGCGGAGCCGGGGATGGGGGCGGGGGGCGTGTCTGTATGTGGGGGTGCCCTTGCGGAGCCGGGGGTGGGGGCGGGGGGCGTGTCTGTATGTGGGGGTGCCCTTGCGGAGCCGGGGGTGGGGGCGGGGGGCGTGTCTGTATGTGGGGATGCCCTTGCGGAGCCGGGGATGGGGGCGGGGGGCGTGTCTGTATGTGGGGGTGCCCTTGCGGAGCCGGGGATGGGGGCAGGGGGGCGTGTCTGTATGTGGGGGTGCCCTTGCGGAGCCGGGGGTGGGGGCGGGGGGCGTGTCTGTATGTGGGGGTGCCCTTGCGGAGCCGGGGGGTGGGGGCGGGGGGCGTGTCTGTATGTGGGGGTGCCCTTGCGGAGCCGGGGATGGGGTCAGGGGGCGTGTCTGTATGTGGGGGTGCCCTTGCGGAGCCGGGGATGGGGGCGGGGGGCGTGTCTGTATGTGGAGGTGCCCTTGCGGAGCCGGGGGTGGCGGCGGGGGGCGTGTCTGTATGTCTGTATGTGGAGGTGCCCTTGCGGAGCCGGGGATGGGGGCAGGGGGCGTGTCTGTATGTGGGGGTGCCCTTGCGGAGCCGGGGGTGGGGGCGGGGGGCGTGTCTGTATGTGGGGGTGCCCTTGCGGAGCCGGGGGTGGGGGCGGGGGGCGTGTCTGTATGTGGGGGTGCCCTTGCGGAGCCGGGGGTGGGGGCGGGGGGGCGTGTCTGTATGTGGGGATGCCCTTGCGGAGCCGGGGATGGGGGCGGGGGGCGTGTCTGTATGTGGGGGTGCCCTTGCGGAGCCGGGGATGGGGGCGGGGGGCGTGTCTGTATGTGGGGGTGCCCTTGCGGAGCCGGGGGTGGGGGCGGGGGGCGTGTCTGTATGTGGAGGTGCCCTTGCGGAGCCGGGGGTGGGGGCGGGGGGCGTGTCTGTATGTGGGGGTGCCCTTGCGGAGCCGGGGATGGGGTCGGGGGGCGTGTCTGTATGTGGGGGGTGCCCTTGCGGAGCCGGGGATGGGGGCGGGGGGCGTGTCTGTATGTGGGGGTGCCCTTGCGGAGCCGGGGATGGGGGCGGAGGGCGTGTCTGTATGTGGGGGTGCCCTTGCGGAGCCGGGGATGGGGGCGGGGGGCGTGTCTGTATGTGGAGGTGCCCTTGCGGAGCCGGGGATGGGGTCAGGGGGCGTGTCTGTATGTGGGGGTGCCCTTGCGGAGCCGGGGATGGGGTCAGGGGGCGTGTCTGTATGTGGAGGTGCCCTTGCGGAGCCGGGGGTGGGGGCGGGGGGCGTGTCTGTATGTGGAGGTGCCCTTGCGGAGCCGGGGGTGGGGGCGGGGGGCGTGTCTGTATGTGGGGGTGCCCTTGCGGAGCCGGGGGTGGGGGCGGGGGGCGTGTCTGTATGTGGAGGTGCCCTTGCGGAGCCGGGGATGGGGGCAGGGGGCGTGTCTGTATGTGGAGGTGGGGATGGGGGCAGGGGGCGTGTCTGTATGTGGAGGGGATGGGGGCAGGGGGCGTGTCTGTATGTGGGGGTGCCCTTGCGGATATTAGGTTCTGACTTATGCGGTCAGTGGTACTTTTCCAACGTCGTGGACAGTAACTATCAAAAATCATCCACAAAGCAGCACCAAAATGTTTAAGCTGATTCTCCAACCCGCCCAGACCGCCCCACCCACTAGCGTCCTGCCCACCCATGGGCCAGTGGGCATGGGGGGCGCCAGGGATAGTGGACACCCCGCGGTGCTTTGGGCCGGACGAGAGCAGTTTCCAAGTGGCTGTGGTGTGTTGCTGCGCGGTCCCTCTCCTCAGGCTCTGCCGGCCCCTCAGTGGTCGGTTTCCTGCGTGACTCACGCTCTGTCCCTCCTCGACCCCCGCCAGAGGCCGGAGAGCCCACCCAGGCGTGGTCACTGAAAAACGTCAGCAGGCACGACCGCGTGAATATTGGACGTTTCCTGGTAGCGTGGCAGCACAGGCCGACCTTAGAGGCAAATAGAAGCTGGTGTGAGGCAGAGACTTCCATCCGGGGGCCCGGAAGATGCTTCCACAAGCTGCCACATCTTGGAGGCTGTAGCTCCCATGGAGTTGTTTCCCACAGTGGGGACAGCTGGCCGGAGGGAGTACCCGCCATTCAGTCGTACCCGTGAGAAGCCCCATCCTTTGGGGGCAGCGCGGGGGATAGGGGTACACAGCGATCTTGGTCTAGATATTTCTATCGATAATTACGTCAGCCTTGTGGTATATGTGTGGTACGATTGTTTGGGACATTTCACACAGGTCAGTCTTGTCCCTTCAACTAAGTTGAAAGCCCGGGAAGGCAGAGATAGGTGTCATACCTGCCCGTGTCCCCCACAAGCCCAGCTCTGTGTGGGCCTGTGATACACCCCTGGTGAATGTTCGGGGCCCAGGAGGAGGAAGAGGCCCTCGGAGGGCCCGCCCAGAGGCACCAGGAGGATGTTTTCTGCGCGAGTGTGGTTTTACAGGAGCTGAGCCAGTGTCTCCCCTCACTCCCCATGGGTGGGACAGGGATGTAGCAAGGTGCCCTGAGGGAACAGATTAGGAGACAGCCACGTCGTCTGTCTCCCTGCTTGGTGCTCAGGAGCAAAGTGAAGGCTCCGGCGAAACCTCCCACTTAAAACAAGATTCACCCAAACAAACCTTGTGTCACTTCTTCAAACTCTGAGTCACCAGCTGCACGTGGCTGTGCCCTTCTGCCTTGGCCCAGCGCAGCCCTGGCTCCATCCTCAGGACCAGTGTTCTGTTCCGGAGCCGGTTCTGGGACATGTGACTCGAGAAGGCAGTGTTTTACTGCTTCTCCAACGGCTCCCAGAAAGTCCTGCAGCCCCTCCCGTGGGATTGGGAAAGGCTCCGTGAGCAGGCAGGGCGTGGCTCCCGTGAAAACCCGGAACCATCCCAGAGGCACCAGGGCCTGGGTGTGTGTTGAGCTTCGGAAGGTCGTGATGGCCTGGAGGCTCACCCCCAGGCCTGCTCCGGTACAAACTGCGTCCCCATGGACCCCGCTGGGCGTGTCCACCCCAGCCTCCAGTTGCCCCAGAACTCGAGCAAATGCCTAGGCCCCCTAATGCCACCTGAAGTTACACGACACTCGTTCCCTATGTTTGCCTCCTTTTTAATAATCGCTTCGTTCCATTTTCTCATTTCAACAAACATCACAGTCTAGAGAGTGCCTGCTTATCTTTGCTTGAAATCCACTGCATGGAACATTTTTTCCCTGCCCTGTTTTCACCTGACACAGGTTCCTGAACGTTGGTTACATTCACGAGCTTGTCACATTGTATGTATAATAATAGTGGCAACAATGTAACATAAAGTCCGTCTCAAACTCATTTCTTCTCATGTAACTGAAGTCTTTTACTGCTTATACTTAACATCCCTCCGTCTTGAATTTACCTATTGATATGACAGTAATAGAAACGGAAGCTTGTTCCTTCCTGCTTTGGAAGTTGAGAAATAGATTTTAACGTCATCATGGCTAGTGTTTGTGGTTGACTCTCCACTGCACTATGTATTAATTGCTCTCTGTGCCTTATCTTATTTAATCCTGACTTCTCCCCCAACCCAGTGACACGGGCACCGTCTAGCGAAGAGCTCAGAACGCTAACTTGTGTTGGTTTCCATGTCCCGTGAATTCCTCAAGGGAGAGAGCACGTTGAACTGATGGGATTTTAACCAAAACTAGATAGAATAAGAGTCAACCTCTGGTACCATAGACATACCTGTGTGACCTTGAGGGTTGTTTATAAATAAAACCTTAAATTTAGTGAATGCCACACTACCTACAACCCAACCGTAGGGGAAAGAGAAAGGTGGTGTGTGTGTGTGTGGGGGGGGGGGTGTACTTAAAGAAGAAACAGACATCGCGTCGAGGGAGAAAGGCAGATTCGCGAGCACACCAGCCCCTCTCTGTCGGGTGACACGGAGCCTGGACGGGCCACCGTGAGGCCGCAGACCAGGATGTGCCATCCAGAAGCTCCCCGGGCTCTCCGGAGCCCCTGAAGTCATTATGCTCCCAGTCCACCGGGGATTCCATGTCTCTGTGTGAGGACCGCGCTCTCTCCAGCTGGGCCTCAATCTGTCTTTGTGGTTGTCGGGCCTCTTTCTTTTATTCCCTGTCTTTCCTCTGTGCCTTGCCCATCGCCCCCACCCAAAAAAAAAAGAGAGAGAAAGGGAAAAGAAAGAAAGGAAAGAAGTCATTGTGCAAATTGATTCGGAGATCAGCCTTGATGGAGCGCCGGGGCTGAGCTGGCATGGCCTCGTGCGCGGAGTTATTAGCTATTCCTGATTATCTGGCTGCACGAGCCAGAGCTGCCACCGGGCTCGGAGGTGTGCGGAGATTAACCGGGGGCTTCCCAGCCGTTTGTCACACAAATGGCAGTGCCAATAAACCGAAGAACGATCAATCATCTTTCTCAAGACTGAAACCTTTTATCGGTTGTGTCAGTTTCATTATTCAATAAGCGATTAGTAGCAGCCGCAGTCCCTCACTCCTCCGAGTGAAGGGCTGGGGCCGCTCGCTGTCTGCCCGCTGGGGGCTGCCCCGCACCTGCCCCCCAGCGGCAGACGCCCTCGGTGCCCACCAGCCCGGCAGACGCGCTGGTCGCTGCCGCTCGGCGGATGAGAGGGAGTGTCTTAATGGACACGGTTAATTTCTGCTGTAGTTGTGAGGTTCAGGTGGGCTTTTTTTGTTTACCTCCTATGGGGCTGTGTATTTAAAATATTTTTTGGCTCTTTCACTTTTATTTTTTTTAATGCTTGCATTACAGTTGACAACTCAGTATTATTTTATAATAGTTGCAGGTGTTCAGCCTCATGGTTGGACGTTTACATAATTTGCAGACTGATCCCTCTGATAAGTCCAGGACACACCTGGCCCCATACATGGTTAGTCCACTGTGCTGGGCTGTATTCTCTGTGCTGGACTTTTCACAGCCCCGTGACTGGTCTGTGGGTCCCAGCTGGACTTTCCTCAGCCCCGTGACTGTGGGTCCCAGCTGGACTTCTCAGCCCCGTGACTGTTCTGTGGGTCCCAGCTGGACTTCTCAGCCCCGTGACTGTTCTGTGGGTCCCAGCTGGACTTCTCAGCCCCGTGACTGTTCTGTGGGTTCCAGTTGGACTTCTCAGCCCCGTGACTGTGGGTCCCAGCTGGACTTCTCAGCCCCATGACTGCTCTGTGGGTCCCAGCTGGACTTTCCTCAGCCCCGTGACTGTTCTGTGGGTCCCAGCTGGACTTTCCTCAGCCCCGTGACTGTTCTGTGGGTCCCAGCTGGACTTTCCTCAGCCCCGTGACTGTTCTGTGGGTTCCAGTTGGACTTCTCAGCCCCGTGACTGTTCTGTGGGTCCCAGCTGGACTTTCCTCAGCCCCGTGACTGTTCTGTGGGTCCCAGCTGGACTTCTCAGCCCCGTGACTGTTCTGTGGGTCCCAGCTGGACTTCTCAGCCCCATGACTGCTCTGTGGGTCCCAGCTGGACTTTCCTCAGCCCCGTGACTGTTCTGTGGGTCCCAGCTGGACTTTCCTCAGCCCCGTGACTGTTCTGTGGGTCCCAGCTGGACTTTCCTCAGCCCCGTGACTGTTCTGTGGGTCCCAGCTGGACTTCTCAGCCCCGTGACTGTTCTGTGGGTCCCAGCTGGACTTTCCTCAGCCCCGTGACTGTTCTGTGGGTCCCAGCTGGACTTCTCAGCCCCGTGACTGTTCTGTGGGTCCCAGCTGGACTTCTCAGCCCCATGACTGCTCTGTGGGTCCCAGCTGGACTTTCCTCAGCCCCGTGACTGTTCTATTGGTTCCAGCTGGACTTTCCTCAGCCCCGTGACTGTTCTGTGGGTCCCAACTGGACTTTCCTCAGCCCCATGACTGTTCTGTGGGTCCCAGCTGGACTTTCCTCAGCCCCGTGACTGTTCTGTGGGTTCCAGTTGGACTTCTCAGCCCCGTGACTGTTCTGTGGGTCCCAGCTGGACTTTCCTCAGCCCCGTGACTGTTCTGTGGGTTCCAGCTGGACTTCTCAGCCCCGTGACTGTTCTGTGGGTCCCAGCTGGACTTCTCAGCCCCGTGACTGTTCTGTGGGTCCCAGCTGGACTTTCCTCAGCCCCGTGACTGTTCTGTGGGTCCCAGCTGGACTTTCCTCAGCCCCGTGACTGTTCTGTGGGTCCCAGCTGGACTTCTCTCAGCCCCGTGACTGTTCTGTGGGTCCCAGCTGGACTTTCCTCAGCCCCGTGACTGTTCTGTGGGTCCCAGCTGGACTTTCCTCAGCCCCGTGACTGTTCTGTGGGTCCCAGCTGGACTTCTCTCAGCCCCGTGACTGTTCTGTGGGTCCCAGCTGGACTTTCCTCAGCCCCGTGACTGTTCTGTGGGTCCCAGCTGGACTTCTCAGCCCCGTGACTGTTCTGTGGGTCCCAGCTGGACTTTCCTCAGCCCCGTGACTGTTCTGTGGGTCCCAGCTGGACTTTTCTCAGCCCCGTGACTGTTCTGTGGGTCCCAGCTGGACTTCTCAGCCCCGCCCCCTTTCACAGCCAGTCCCCCCACGCCCCGCCCCTCTGGCTACCCTCCGTCCTCTCTGTACGTGTGAGTCGGGTTTTGGTTTATTCTCTTCCTTAGATGCGACATCCAAGTGAGATCATGTAGTATTTGTTTTTCTCTGTCTGACTTATTTCCCTGGGTTTTTTGCTGTTACAAAAAGTAAGGTTTTGTTCTTTTTCATGGCCATGTAATATTCCATTATCTATATGTACCACAGCTTTTTTTTTATCCACTGGGCTATGGATAGACACTGGGTTGCTTTCCACATCTTGGCTATTGTAAAGAATGCTGCGATGAACGTAGAAAATTTATCCAAAGACGTGAAAAACACTAATTCAAAAAGACCTGTGCCCTTTTTTTGCTTTGTTTTGGGGTTTTTTGTGTACTTTTCTGAAGTGAGAAGCGGGCAGGCAGAGAGACAGACTCCCACATGCGCCCGACCGGGATCCACCCGGCATGCCTACTAGGAGGTGATGTTCTGCCCATCTGGGGCATTGCTCCATTGCAACTGGAGCCATTCTAGTGCCGGAGGCGGAGGCCATAGAACAGGGGTCCCCAAACTACGGCCCGCGGGCTGCATGCGGCCCCCTGAGGCCATTTATCCGGCCCCCGCTGCACTTCCAGAAGGGGCACCTCTTTCATTGGTGGTCAGTGAGAGGAGCATAGTTCCCCTTGAAATACTGGTCAGTTTGTTGATTTAAATTTACTTGTTCTTTATTTTAAATATTGTATTTGTTCCTGTTTTGTTTTTTTACTTTAAAATAAGATATGTGCAGTGTGCATAGGGATTTGTTCATAGTTTTTTTTATAGTCTGGCCCTCCAACGGTCTGAGGGACAGTGAACTGGCCCTCTGTGTAAAAAGTTTGGGGACCCCTGCCATAGAGCGTCCTCAGCACCCAGGCCAACTTTGCTCCAATGGAACCTTGGCTGTGGGAGGGGAAGAAGGGTAGAGAGGAAGGAGAGGGGGAAGGGATAGAGAGGAAGGAGAGGGGGAAGGATGGAGAAGCAGATAGGCGCTTCTCCTGTGTGCCCTGACTGGAAATTGAAGGAATTGAACCCAGGACATCCACACGCCAGGCCGATGCTCTACCACTGAGCCAACCAGCCAGGGCCAAGACCTCTGCCCTTTAATGTTGGCGCTCGTCATCTTGATTAGAGAGCTGCTGGTTTTCCTGGTTGTGCCCAGGTCTGTGATGCCAGCGTGAGCCTGGGTTGGAGCCATAGAGCCCCGCTGATGCGGAGGGAGGAGAAGGGATAGAGCCTTCCCTCCCGGACTGTGGAGAACAAGCCTCTGACGATGCCAGGGGCCTGAGTCCAGGCGTCGTCTGTGTAGACAGAAGTGAGAGTGTGCTGATACTGTAACCAACGGGAAGAAGAGCCATCGTAGAATATTGCAAATCACAGTCATCCAGAGGGGCCTGCTTTTTCTTTTTTGATTTGGAACCACTGGGAGTGATTGATCTTTGCCAGTTTTTCTTTTGTTTGTTTTTACTTTTTCACCCAAGTTTAGTATATCATAAAATACGATTCTGCCTCTAGCTGAAAGTCAGAGAGGGGAAAAGATCACTGAGTTTATTTGCATATCCTTAGGACCCTAGGTGATTACTCTACCAGGGCTCAGCTGGGCCAGTCGTGGGGAGCAATAATTCTAGAAACCACTCGGGATTGTATTATTTGAAAACTACTTCTGTACGACCTTCAGATCAATCTTGTCTCCTGCTGTATCTCGTGACTTGGGCGTCCATGGCCTCTCCCGCGGTCAGCGGCTTCCCCCGTGTCCATCCCTGCTAAGGCGTCTGGTTGATGCCAGAAGGCGCCGTCATCTGGAGAACTTCTGAGCCGCCCGGCCTCCGCCCCCCCCCCCCCCCCCCCCCCCCCCGCCATCCGTCTCCGGGGTAACCAACAAGGCCTCCCTCCTCGCTCTCTGAAAACGCGGACGTCCTCCACCCAAGTGGAAGGCTCTGGCCCGCCTTCTTCATTTCAGCACTTACCTCTGTCGGGTCCCCCTCTGCCCCCTTCCTCACTCCCCTCTCTCTTCGTGTGGGTGTCCCCAGGCTGCCTCCCCTCCTGGTCTTAGGACAGAGAGACTGGGAAGGAAGACCTTCACAAGGAGTGTGTCCGCGACCCGCCCTCGGGCCTGTCCTCAGAGATTCCTGCGGAGAAAGACTGTCTTCTGTTCCTCTCCAGCCCAGGCTCTCGGCCTTGGAGGGTGGGGCTCACCGCCCCCTCCTGGCCCTGCGGGGGGGGGGGGGGACATTCCAACACTGGAAACGAGGGACATGTGGACGGATGGGGCCTTACGAGCCCTCCCGAATGGCTAGATTTCATAAAGTTATTGAACTTCATGGAAAGCTACAGAAGTCTGTGTCGTAACACCATTTTATGCTGTTTGTAGCATTTCTTGCCTTGAATTTAGTATGTTCTCAAATCAGGTTTATTTCTTTAAACGACTGTGGTTTCTAAAAATGAACCCAGTACACGCTTGTGTTGGAGGGGCCGGCGGGGCCGGGTGGGAAGTTCAGGGCGCGACACCTGCTCTGCCCCCCACCCCGCTCTCCTGGCATTTCCCTGGGAAAGGAGTGGGAGAGGCTACAGAGCTAGCACAGAAATGCATCAGAAACGGACTGTGGCGCAGTGGATAGAGCGTCGGACTGGGACGCAGAGGACCCAGGTTCGAAACCCTGAGGTCGTCAGCTTGAGTGCAGGCTCATCCGGCTTGAGCAAAGGGTTGCTGGCTTGAGCGTGGGATCATAGAGATGACCCCATGGTTGCTGGCCTAAGCAAGGGGTCACTCACTCTGCTGTAGCCCCATCCCCCCGGTCAAGGCACATATGAGAAATAATCAATGAACAACTAAGGTGCTGCACTGAAGAATTGATGCTTCTCATGTCTCTCCCTTCCTGTCTGTCTGTCCCTATCTGTCCCTCTCTCTGTCTCACACACACACGCACACACACACAAAAAGAAGAAGAAAGAAAAGGACTCAAACAGCTCTTTCCACCAGTATTTCCCTCCCCGGGTCTTTCGTTCTGGTGGAGATCCCCCCACCTGGGCTCTGTGCACCCCACGTGGTCATGACCTCCCGCGGCCAGGGGAGGGCGCCAGCAGGTGCTGGGGACCAGGTGGTACCCCTCTGGGTGTGTTGTCCGCTTTATACCTGGTCCAGCTCTGGGTTGGAGGTGACCCGCGTGTGCAGACAAGGGGGCCATGGCTCAGAGCCCCGTGTCCGCCCAAGGCCACCTGTGCAGCCGCCAGGTGGGGTGGGCGGCTCGATGCCCGAGCAGCAGCTCTTCCCACCCCTCTCTCCTCTGCGTGGTCGCCTGTCCTTGGTCTCACCTCGCACCTGGGACTTTGGGAGGACGGTGGTGTGGACTCTGGCCACACTGGTCGTATTCGGTCATCATCCATGGGACTCCAACACACCCCAGGTCTCCGTGAAGGGGCGGCTTCCTGCTGCCCTGATCCTTGCACACTCTGTAAAGATCACTCCCCCCACCAAGGAACTAGGAAAGAAAGAACCCCCAAGTAATGTGTGGGTCACACAGATTCATTTGTGCCGTATCCATTTGTGAAACCACCGGGCTGTGAACCCAGTACACCTGTGGCTAAGTTGGTATAATATTTCTTTTTCTTGCCATCTATTTGGGGATTTTATATATGACATGGATGTGGGTGAGTCTAGCCAACGGCCACCTCCTATCTTGTGCCCACATGAAATGTATCTATTTCGGACCATGTTTTCTGGAGGTGCCTGTGATTACAAACTTGCTTTTTGTATATGACCGTATCACTGGTCCTTTCTGTTTAAGAAAAGATGCTAATTTTGTCTCCTAACTTGAGAGGTTTGGGGACGTCCCTGAGTTCAAAAAACCTTTGCAGAGTCGATAAACCGCCACAGGTGTGTCTCAGTGACTCTCATGAGGGCAGTCTTCGCCTGGCTCCCCTCTTTAATGTTATTAAACGCTGTCACTTTTCGTTGAAGAGATGATTTCATTGTGCTGATTAGAAGCTGAGATCGGAATTCAGCGTGAGCGTAAACAATTCCCTCCCCCCCTCCATAGATCAAAGCTCATTTACTAATCATTAAGAGCTAATCCTGGAAGTTAGCTGGAGAATTGTTCAAATGTGGTCCATTTTGATCAAATACACACTGTGAGGCACTAAAGGAAAAGCATCATTTCTAGGTCAGCAAGTCCGAATGAAATACAAGGAGACAGACAGCACGGTATCCTGAAGGACTACCGTGGGGAAATGATTGCCCCGGGAGAACATTAGTTAGCAAACACACTCAGGAGCGTGTCTTCACAATCGTAAATTAAGCAGCACGAGGGCCAGTTGGCGCGAGCGTCCAAGCTGTTCAGGATTTCGGCAGCACAGGGCACACGTACCATGGGTGCCACGTGAAGGTTTCAAATTGTCTTTCATTTGTGAAAGTTGATTACATGATTAGTAGCATCCATGATACAGTGTAACGAGAGGGTAGCCCTTCCTGCATTCTTCCAAGCTACTAAATATTCTTTTCATTTTGACATTGCAACTCCTGGCATTTCTTTCTAAGGAAACAATTGAAATGACGGGAAGGGGAAAAAATTAAATGACTGCCCAAAAATGCTCATAATAGTATTTTAATAGATTTTATTTTCTAGAAAAGTTTAAGATTATAAAAAATAAAATAAAATAAAGGCGAGAGTGCAGATCACCCCCGTAAACCCCTCAGCTTAGACACACACGGGCATGGGCGCCGTTTCCCTTGTGGTTTGCGTCTTTTGTTTGGTCTATTTCTTACACTCAGTGAGCTAACTTCGATACATTGGTATTCACTGAAGTCTGTACCTGGATTGGATTTCCTTCGCTGTTCCCTCACGCCCGCCCTCTGCTCCAGGACCCAGCCTGGACCCCGCCCTCTGCTCCAGGACCCAGCCTGGACCCCGCCCTCTGCTCCAGGACCCAGCCTGGACCCCGCCCTCTGCTCCAGGACCCAGCCTGGACCCCGCCCTCTGCTCCAGGACCCAGCCTGGACCCCGCCCTCTGCTCCAGGACCCAGCCTGGAGGCCACGTGACAGTTAGGTGTCGTGTCTCCATAGGCTCCCTTGGCTGGGACATTTCTTCGGACTTGGTTTGGGGTGACCTTGACCAGTCTGAGGAGTCCCCGTAGGCTCCCTTGGCTGGGACATTTCTTCGGACTTGGTTTGGGGTGACCTTGACCAGTCTGAGGAGTCCCGGCCGGGCACGCTGGAGGGTGCTCCTCTGTTGGAACGTGTCTGGGGTGCTCCCCAGGAGTCCTCTGGGGTGGCGGGGGCATGGAGAGGGAGGAAGGCCACAGAAAAATAGCCTTTTTCAGCCCATCGTCTCAAGAGTATGTGTACTTTCGACAGGACTTTGAGGACCCTCCGTGTGGACCTCGACCAGCTGGCTGGCGGCTGTGCTGTCAGGTCTCTCGAAGAGGTTAGCCCCTCTCCGTCACCTCCCCCACCTCCGTACCGCCCTCTTTGAGAGGGGGAAGGGAGGAGGTAGTCCCTGTGGGGGAGGCTGTGGCCCCCTCCTTTAGGGTGGGGTGTCTGTATGCATTTGGGATTCTTCTGCATGGAAGTGGATCTCTTCCCATTTGTTACCCACTCACTTGCTTCTGTATCAGGATGGACTCTCGGGTCTTGTCCTTCGTGTTGATTTTCCTGCTCACTTTGCTCCAGCTGGGGCTGTGGGGGGCTCTTTCCGTTGGCCCCTGGACCTCTTTGTCAGCCCACCCCGCCCCCGTGTGGCTTGTGTTTGTCCCCGGGTTGAGGCACATCCTCACGGTCTGGAACTACGTGACACTCCAGGCTCAGCTCGTGCGTTTCCTGCCTCGGTCCTGGAATCGGCCATTTCCCCAGGGAGCCCTAGTTCTTTTTATTCCACAGGGTGTTAGAGCCCAAGGGGTGGGGGCCCGGTGTGCTCATTACTCCTGGGGTGTCATTGGTGCCGGGCCTTCTCAGTAGACATAGCAGAGACGAGACGTGTGTGTGTGTGTGTGTGCAAACGTGTGTGTGTAACCATCTATGTCTACTTGAAGTTAAGCAGAATATAGTGTTTTTAATAGCCTAACGTTGGAAATAACTAAATGTTTAGCAGTAAGGGAGGGCTACAACCATGGTATGCTAACTCCACCATGCAGCTCTTCAGAGAGGCAAGTCTGGACACCATGGTAACGTAACACTTAACAACGTAACACTTAACATTCGAAAGTCACACAGTCACCGTTCGAGCTGTACGTCCACATGTGGTGATTACATAGGTACATGGATAAAAGCTTTAAGAGGAATCTGGAAAGACTGGTTAGATGGGTCACGGTTTATTCTGAATCTTGAGCTAATATGAAGTCAGCTTGGCTTTCGCAGTAGTATTTAAAATAGTCTCCCAGGTGTTCTGGCTTTGTTGAAGCTGACTAATGTTGGTGCATTTGAATTATTTTAAAATTAAACGAGAGGCGTTTGTTATTATTTTGTTATGTCCGTTCTCGCCACACCCCTCCAGCCCCTCCTAGGATAACAGCGACCTCGTCCGTTCATTGACAAGAACCAAGGAGCAGGCCAGGAAAAGTTGGGCCGCTCACAGCCCAGAGCCGCTTTGTGGGAAGAAATCTGTTAGCGTTTAAGGGAACGCCCTTCCCTAACAGCAGGAGGACTCGAACGTGGAGAACGCCTGTGTTTCCCCCCCTCTGATCTTTCTACTTGATCGTCCCAGGACACGCCGGGGATCTCTCTTCGGCTTCCGTGGTTTCTCAGGCTGCACATCTCGGAGTACTGTTGGGATTTTCCAGCCGGGTCCTTCCTTAAACGCAAAAGGTTAAAAACTTATTTTCTGGGAGACGTTTCCAGCAGTCTCCTCAGATGCAGGTGGCCCCGTGTGAGGGGGAGTGATTGACGGAATAACCCCAAAGTGTCTCATTTCACTGAGGGGAGTCGGCTCCAAAGATGGCAGGTGACATGCACTGTCTGCTGTGTGGCCGGTGGTCCGGTGATCACAGCCCCTCAATTACCGCCCTCTGAGGGGCACAGGCAGCGGCCATGGCATAATTGTGCCTTTGATTAGTTGCTCTAAGTGGCCACCGTCGCCTTTGAAATACGATAGCACAATTTGAAGTTTTATTAAAAAAAAAAAAAAACTATTTTGTTCTGGAATGGCTGAAAAAGATTTTGTGTTTAAAAAAAAAAAAAAGTCCTACCAGAGCAATACATTGTATTGGAGAAAATTGAGAGGAAATGAGAGAAGAAAGTGGGGGGGGGGGGGAGCGGAGAAGAAGAGACGACTGTTTCCCATTAGCGCCCGTTTCTGTCTCAGGAAGCCCAAGGTGGGCCTGCAGCCCCAGCGTGGCCGGCCCTGCGTGGGGAGGATGCCCCTGAACAGACCGACGGGAACTTGACTCTCTCTTGAATGGGCATCCAGTCTGCCGCTGGGTCCTGTTTTGAATGGCAGCCACGCAATGATTGTGTCCATCGAACGGGGTTCCCTGCGGCACTGCGCCTTAAAAAAAAAAAAAAAAAGTGTGTCTCGTGATGCCAGGAACGCAGCCGTCCACATCACAATCAGTTTCTGTTTCCATCCTCATCCTCCGCCCAGAAGAGAGTGAGGCCCAGAGACCAAGGAGCCCAGTGTCACCTCCCAACAAGCCACCCCCCCACACACAGAGCAACAAGCTCGCCCTTCTCAGAACGAACAGCAAACTCCACGATGACAAGAGATCAGCTTCCATAGCTTACGAGGTATTTTTAATCTCTACCTGAGCACGAACCGAGCCGGAAGCCCACATTGCAAACCTGTCATAAAGGGTGTCGTCCCCCCGAAGTTCCTCTTGTCTGTCTTCGTCCCGACGGAAAGGTTGGTGCCAGGACGAAACACCCAATTAGTTCTGGGTGCACTTGAACCTGCGTGCTCTGTTCTCAGCGTGTTTCTAGGCCAGAGGGAAACCAGCTCTCCGCCTAATTGGAACTTCTGGTTTTATGGCGTACCCCGGAGTTTTTACTTAGTTTTTATTTTCGCTGATTTGCGGAGTTCATGGTGTTTTCTGTTCGGCGCCCGCGTTAGCCCACTGCGCAGGAGCCCTGGCCGCTTTGCAAATCCAAGAGCTTTTCAGAGAAGTCACCACGGCGGAAATCCTATTTGCTGGGATAAGAAAGCCATTATGAGGTATTAGAAATCGAATCAAAGTTTTGTAATTACGGGTCGATGACTTACTTCAGAGTTTTCTTCAGTTAGATTTTTTTTTCCCTGCCTCCTTCAAGCATCGAATTACAGAAAGGACACACATCTCACTGCCAGCTGGTTAACGACCAGCGTGTCTGCTTCCCGGACACACATCCTATATCTGCTGGGCCTCCAGTTCCGTTTCTTCCTCTCAAAGGCCCATTTCACGGATGTTTCGACGTGACCCCTTCTCTGTGTGGCTGCCTCTGGGAAGCCCCATCACAAGCTTAGAATAGAGGGGTCACGTGGTGTGAGAGTCTTCGGGGTTGCATCTTATAAAAAAAAACCCAGCCTGACCTGTGGTGGCGCAGTGGATAAAGCATCAACCTGGAAATGCTGAGGTCACTGGTTTGAAACCCTGGGCTTGCCTGGTCAAGGCACATATGGGAGTTGATGCTTCCAGCTCCTCCCCCCCTTCTCTCTCTCTGTCTCTCTCTCCTCTCTCTCCCTCTCTGTCTCTCTCTCTCCCTCTCTTTCTCCTCTCTAAAAATGAATAAATAAAATAAAAAAAAAATTAAAAAAAAAACCCTACGTAATTTTCATAGGAGAACAGAACATTTACACCGTCTTCTTCTCGAACAAATGGACATTCACATGACCAGCACAAAAGAAATCTCCAGTCCCTCACCTCACAGTGACACTGCCACCAACCAAGATCACGGCGATACAGGATGCATTAAGCTGGAAGGGATAGAAAACCACAGCAGGCCTGACCAGGTGGTGGCGCGGAGGAGAGGGAGTCACTCTGGGACACTGAGGACCCAGGTTCGAAACCCCGAGGTCACCAGCTTGAGCATGGGATCGTAGACAGGACCCCATGGTCACTGGCTTGAGCCCAGAGGTCACTGGCTTGATCCCAAGGTTGCTAGCTTGAGCAAGGGGTCCCTGGCTCAGCTGGAGGCCCCCCTCCCAGTCAGTATGAGAAAGCAATCGATGAACAACCAAGGTGCTGCAACTATGAGTTGATGTTTCTCATCTCTCTTTCTTCCTGTCTGTCTGTCTCTGTCTGTCTGTTCCTCTCTCTCTCTCTAAAAAAATTTTTTTTAATTAAGAAAAAAAAATCACAGTGGAATCCTTTCCCACCTGTGACAGTCCCTGGTGGGTGGGCCTCACATAAAGTGATCTGGTGTCATCAGCCTGACATGCTCCAATGAGCACGGGCCTTCCTCTTGGCACAAGCGACCTTTATACCAAGGGCACCTTCAAAAATAACTACCCCACTGAGGTCGCCGGTTCAAAACCCTGGCTTGCCTGGTCAAGGCACATATGGGAGTTGATGCTTCCTGCTCCTCCCCCTTCTCTCTCTCTCTCTCTCTCTCTCTCTCCCTCTCTCTCTCTCTCTCCCTCCCTCTCTCTCTTTCCCTCCCTCTCTCTCTCTCCCTCCCTCTCTCCTTCTTTCCCCCCCTCCTCTCTAAAATGAATAAATAAAATAATAATAATAATAATAACTTACAAAAAATAAAAATAAAAAACAACTGCCCGTCTGACGTGGGCCGGGTAGTCCTCTCTGACCAGGCTACCACCCGGCGTCACTGAGAGGTACAGGTGTGCGCCTTCTGGAATGAACGGGGCTGGGGGGGTGTTCTGTTCTGAGACGAGGACATGCTTAGAAGTGACTGCCACAGCCTCTTCACCTCGTCCCCGCCTCCTCGGAGGTAAGAAGACCCTGTTAGTTCTCAGAATTGATTGTCAGGCGGGGACGGGGGACCCTGCAGAGCCACCCCTGGCCAGCCCGCTGTCCTCGCCGGGACGTGACTCGTGCGCTCTCGAACATCAGCGGGGCTCACGAGGCTTAGGGTTGCATCGTTTTTTTACTCAGCTCCCTGAGAAATATTTATCTAATCCACCAAGCGCGCTGTCTGAAGGAGACCGGAGGTGGCATCAGTATAAGCCGCGGGTCTCCTGGTACAATGACGGGGGGAGACTTTAGGATAAAGCCCTGCTCGTTTGAGCGTGCCAGCAGACTTACGGATATTTTTATTCCACTTACAAAGCGCTGGTCCGAAGGGTGTCGTGTTGGAGATCGGCTGTCTGTGGTTAAGTCCGCAGACACTCACATGCTGCAGGAAGAAAAAATATCTGTGTTTTGCTTAGAGAAACAAAACAGAAATTTTCCTTCAAAATAAAATTGTAAGTCGCTTTGTGACCGTCGCGGGAGCTCGTGTGAAAAGCCGTAGCTTCCACCAAACAAGGTCGTGCGGAATAATTGGGCGTCGTTAACTCTAAACGATTCCAGCCACTCTTACTTAGCGCGCTTTCCCTTTGAGGAGGCGGTGGCTGTTAGTCATTACGAGGAGGGGAGAGGATTACGCCACACCTCGTTTGGTCAAGCGGGCACAGACAGCCATCGTTTGTAACTACCAGGCTCCTTAAAGGAGCCTTCTGGGACTGAGCGTGCCCACCAGCCTTTCTGCTCTAGAGGCGTGGGTCGGATGGGCAGCAGTGGGGACCGGATGAGCTTGGGTGAGGGACAGCCGGCCCACCTGCCAGTTTGGTGACCCAGTCTACCGAAACTGGAGCCAGGCGTCAGCAGCACCACTCTCGGGAAGGGCTGCGTCCCATGGCGTCCCACGTGCCTACGCCAGGACACGTGTCAACACTAACGCTCTCGTCTACCCGGGGTGACCGCGGTCACCTCTCTGTAATTCAGAGATTGCCTGATAAATCAGTGTCCTAACAGGACCTGCAGGGTGCACCGACAAGAGGTCTCTGTTCACTTTAGTGGGAGTTGCCTGACCTGTGGTGGCGCAGTGGAGAAAGCTTCGACCTGGAAACACGGAGGTCGCCGGTTCGAAACCCTGGGCTTGCCTGGTCAAGGCACATATGGGAGTGGATGCCTCCTGCTCCTCCCCCTTCTCTCTCTCTCTCTCTTTCTCTCTCTCTCTTTCTTTCTATCTCTCTCACTAGCTCTCTTCCTCCCTCTCCTTTCTAAAATGAATAAAGTCTTAAAAAGAGAATAAATAAATAAAAAATGTTAAGGGTGAATTAACAATACTGTCCAGTTGCTGCTGTCTTACGGTTTGGGGGTGAGTCTCTGCCCTGTCCCAACCAGGCCTTTTCAAAGTTTGGGTCCTGTTCATCCTCAGAACGTACCTTCCAAACAGTGTAACAAATGGTGAGATCCAGGCCTTTCTGTATTTTGTAATTCTCGGCCACCAGCCACGTGTCCCTCATGCCGCCTCTGGCTGTGACATTCATGGAGCAGCGTTGTGTCCGACCTGAGCTCACCGTGCACGATTCGCCACCGTTGTGGGGAGGATGCCGTCCTGCTCGTGGCTTCTTCTCCCCAGGCCTGCGGACTCTGCTGCCCGCCCGGGCCAGGGTTCAGAACGTCCCGTGTGATTCGCTGGCCTGATTGCGGGCAGGTCCCTCTGGCCACCGTCTCCATGCAGGGTGACCGTCCATCAGCACCAGATCTGAAACGGCACGTCACGGGGTTTTATGTCCCTTGTGACCTGTGTTTGTGTTCTCAGACGTTTGAGATCAAGACAGGGCTGGGCCGTCGGGCCGTCCAAGTCGCCGCATCAGGCACAGTGACCGGCACCGATGGACAGAGAGACCGTTGCTTGTCCGAGGAGCATGCTAGTCGAGCAGGAACCACTAGCACAGGGTGCACGCACACTCTGCAGTCTCGGTCTGATAACATGAGTGAGAAGAAAAAAATCAAAATACGGCCCTGGCCGGTTGGCTCAGCGGTAGAGCGTCGGCCTAGCGTGCGGAGGACCCGGGTTCGATTCCCGGCCAGGGCACACAGGAGAAGCGCCCATTTGCTTCTCCACCCCTCTGCCACGCTTTCCTCTCTGTCTCTCTCTTCCCTTCCCGCAGCCAAGGCTCCATTGGAGCAAAGATGGCCCGGGCGCTGGGGATGGCTCTGTGGCCTCTGCCTCAGGCGCTAGAGTGGCTCTGGTCGCAACATAGCGACGCCCAGGATGGGCAGAGCATCGCCCCCTGGTGGGCAGAGCATCGCCCCGTGGTGGGTGTGCCAGGTGGATCCCGGTCGGGCGCATGCGGGAGTCTGTCTGACTGTCTCTCCCTGTTTCCAGCTTCAGAAAAATGAAAAAGAAAAAAAAAAAAATCAAAATACATTAGCCTCTCTATTTCACTGGAGGAAAGTATATTCCTGAAATTATTTCCTAGAAAAAATAATTACAATTCTTAATTAACACAGATTACCCAGAACATAGAGTGCTTTGAGCTGGTCTGCGCAGAGCCCCCCAGAGTCACTGCCTGTTTCCGAGGCCCCCGAGAACCAGGGGGTCCTGCCGGCCTGCTGGCCGTGGTGTGTGGTGGTCGAACCAGCCGGCCTCCAGCCAGCGGCCCCAGGCCGGGTCCTGAGTCTGCCTGGCGTTCACACAGCAGCGTTGTGTCCGACCTGAGCTCGGAGCCTCTGTGTCCTTCCGAGGAGGATCTGGGTAGCCACGCGGCATGCCACCCAAGATTTTTATCAATGACCACATGATTTTATTTTGTTTGTTTGTTTTTACAGAGAGAGAGAGTGATAGATAGGGACAGACAGGAACAGAGAGAGATGAGAAGCATCAATCATCAGTTTTTTGTTGCGACATCTTAGTTGTTCATTGATTGCTTTCTCATATGTGCCTTGACAGGTGGGCTACAGCAGACCAAGCAACCCCTTGTTCAAGCTAGCAACCTTGGGTCCAAGCTGGTGAGCTTTGCTCACACCAGATGAGCCTGCGCTCAAGCTGGCGACCTCGGGGTCTCAAACCTGGGTCCTCGGCATCCCAGTCCAACGCTCTATCCACTGCGCCACCGCCTGGGCAGGCTGTTTTTGTTTTTTTGTTTTTTTAATTTATTCATTTTTATTAGAAAGAGGGAGGAGAGAGAGAGAGAGAGAGGAAAGAGATAGAACGGGGAGGAGGAAGGATCAACTCCCATATGTGCCTTGATCAGGCAAGCCTGAGGTTTCTAACTGGTGACCTCAGTATTCCAGGTCGATGCTTTATCCACTGCGCGGCCACAGGTCAGAATGACTGTGTTTCTTGTTGAAGCTTCTTGAACGAGCAGACTGAGACTCAGTGCCCCAGGAGACAAATGCACAGATCAGGACCTTGGCATCAGCCAGGAGAAGTCCATTCGTTTAAGGAGGAGAAGAAAAAGGCGTGACATTTTACCCATTAAAATTGATTATCAATAGGCTAATAGAAAACCAGACTGCGAGCTCACTTCCTGCTTATCTGTCCCTATGGTAATGGGACACCCGAGTATGAAAAATGCACAGGCCTCGAGCAGGTAAGAGAGAGAGAGAGAGGAGACCCCAGCGTCTCCCCTTCCTTCCTGAGGGGTGCCCTGCCCGGGGTCTGCCTATCTATATGCAAATGTTGTAGGCAGAGGTAGGCTTCCCACGGGGAGCGCAGCCTCCGCTCTGTGGAGGTGGCTACGTTCTGGAACGTGTGAATTACTGGCTAAGAGGCTCGAGCTCCAGCTACTGAAATAACTAAGCGCACGTCCCATTCTATGGACGCGCCCGTTACACCTGAGGAACCTGGTAGTTATTCAGCGAACATCTCTAAAGGGAAACGTTTGCAAGCTGACGAGTTCGGGTCCCTGTCCCTACGACAGGACATGTCCACTGGTGGCTGCCCGGAGCCCCCTCCCCCAGGTGTGCTCTTTCCTGGGACAGGCACCTTATAGACATTCCTTGAGGATGTAGAGATGAGAGACACGTCTCCACCAGTAAAAAATTAAATGTAGACCTATACACTGCAGAGGGGCTGGTTTAGAGATTAGGTTTTCTGTTACATTGTTTACTTTCAAGCTACAAAGTAATTCTTCGGTGTTTCAAGCTTCCCTGTTTCTTCCACCCTGAGCTCCCAAAGAATTACTTTGTAGCTTGAAAGTTAAGTTACAACTTAGCTTTTTCTCTTCAAGTCCAGTGACGGGTAAATGGCAGCTTGTTCTTTTTCCAGTCACCATGTGAAATTTGCCTCCTAAGTGTACAGTACTGCCCTGTTTCAGAATCCCGTCTGCGTCCTTCAGAGTCCTGATTTCGTGTGTATTTTATATTGTCGCTCCAAAGAAACCCAAATGCCCCCAAGCACTTGGGCTTATGTTCCTGGGGACCCAGCCCTCACCCCGGGTCACTGAACTTGGCACACGCCAGAGCCTACGTCGCACTATTTGAGGTCGAGTGTTTGGGCTCGAACCCCACAGCAGGCAAGAGCAGGCAGCCCGTCACTAGGCAGGAGTGGCCGGAATGAGAGAGCTGACCCCTGGCCAGTGCGGTGCGGGCCTTGTTTCTGTGCTGCGAGCTCCCGGCACCCCTGTGGAAGTGCCGGCACCTGCCTCCCCAGGTGAGCGCTTCCTGCCTGCCCTGAGCCCACAGTTATCCAGATTCCAGAGGAGTCTCACAGGGAGGGGAGACTAGTCTCCCTTCCTGGCGGTGGAAGTTGAGAGACAGGGCCTGATCCCACACCCGGAGCCTCGTGGGTGGATGTGAAGGTGTGGGGGAGGGAGGTGATGAAGTGAGAATGTCTCCCTGAAGGAGTGTCTGGAGCATCGGGTCCGTGTCACCCAGCCAGCCACGGCACACAGTGTGAAGGTGGGTGGGCTCCTCCGTGGGTAACTCGTTCTCCGCAGGTACCTTGGTGCGTGGTTTCTCTTTCCGATGCTTTCTTCAGTGAGCTGAGCGCCCAAGAAGGAGTTGTGTGCTCTTTGGGGCCCCAGAGCTCCAGCAGCCCCGTAAGAAGGGGCCTCCGTTCTTCAACAACAGCCAGGTGGTAGCAGAGATTTGCTGATGTGGGTTTCTGTCCAGCTCCGACCGTGGCGGGGGTGGGGGTGCTGGTGACAGCTCTGGGTGTGCAAGCCTCCGTCCACGCACACACAGGAACTGCTGCTCGTCCCCGGGGCCTCTTGATCTGATGTGCCACATTTTGCCAAATCAGAGGGCTGCTATATCTCCTGCGAGATGTGCCACGAGTCCCCAAGGAAGAGGCCAGCTCTGCACTGAGCGGGGAAGCCACGTGGGAAATCCAGCCAGGGAAGGGATGCGCAGACTCTCTTGGCCGGGGCGCCTGTTTGCTTCTGTGCAAACCCAGTGACTCCGGTGGGCACGCCGCCTCCGTCCCTGCCGAGTCTCCCCCCCGCCCCCGGGCCACCTCTGGAGGGGAGGGGGGGACAGGCGCCCGCGTGTGGGGACCCACCGGCACCCGCCGCCCCCTCGGGAACGGATGGGTGGAGGTGACGTCACGTGCTACTCTGACATTTCTTTTCTCCCCTTTTCATTTGATTTCTTCTCCTTTTTGTTTTCTCTCTCTTCCCTCCCCCCCTCTGCTCTCGGGATGCAGCCAAACGCAAAGCATGGAAACTAAACCGTGTTGGTAGCCTGCGAAATATATACAGCAGCAGCACCAACACCGAAGGTAACGCCGCCCCCGCCCCCGCCCCTCACCGCCCGCCAGTGCCCCCGTGCGCACAGGGAGATGCAGCCGCCAGACACGCATGCCCCCGTCTTGTGTTTGCACGCACTCCCCTGGTCTTCCCATCCTTTTCTGTGTCGTGGTGGTTTTATTTCACCGTTCACGTTCCTTTCAGCTTACTTAAATTTTGACCTTTTTCCTTCTGTCCTCAAGTCGCGATGTTTAAATTACTTCAGAAACCTATTTCCTCCTCTTTGTTTTTTTCCTTTATTTATTTTTTTGCTTTATACATGCGGGCACATCAATGTAATATTTCCCGAGTTATTACAGTTTCTTAAAAGTGTTAGTATCAGGTGTAATGATCTGTAGCCGAATACAATAGTGTGCCGTGACATTTAAGTAACAGTCTTAATTTGTTTTTTTGCGGACGCAATTCTCCATAATGCTTCCGTGCGGCTCCGATCCAGAGGCAGCCGGCCCGGGTCATTTGCATGGGCCGCGATTGCTTGTAAATTCAGTATATTGTTGTGTTTCGAAAGGTCGTCCAGTGCCAAAGTTCACAAATTGACTTGCATTGCCTTTTTTTTTTTTTCCAGTAGAGACAGCCGTCATTGCTTTTCTGTAATAACAGATTGAATTTCCCCCCACCTTCATTTGAACAACACAATTATAAATTGCCTTTTTTTCATGATTACAAATGCCAAGGGTCAGAATTATTCTGATGCCAGGCGCAGGGAAACCGCCGTCCGCGCCCAAGCCCTGGTGGCGGAGGCTGGCGGGCGCGCCTCCCGCACCATGCAAAACAGGTCACAACCCAGCGCTCTTGGTAATAATGGGGGACTTTTTTTTTCTTCTTTCACTTAAGTGCAAGCCAAATGGGTCAAGTAATCGCAAGCTCGCGCCCTAACACTAATTGACTTATTTGGGGATGATTGTAACTGTAATATTTTTCTTAATGTCACTGTTTTCTGGGCTGTTGATTTTAGCGATTGCCAAGCGGTGGCATTAAATCTCTTGTAAATTTTAAATCGCACGGTATTTCTGTAAACACGTCCCTCTCTTCACATCCCGATCATTAACCTTTTCTGATTTATATCACTGCCCCTTTTTTATTTTTTATTTTTCTTCCTTTCACAATTGGCTCTGGTCTCGCCGCTGAGAGCCCTGCTCTCGCCCAGGGGAAAAAAAAAAGAAAAGAAAAAAAGAATGACTGAAAAAACAAAACTACATTTTCATGATGCCTTGTTAAAGACCTATTTTCTAGCCGTAATTTTTTTTTTTAATATTCCTCAAGGGGAAATCATTATCTGCTAAGGTACCCATGAAGCTTGGCCCCTGTGGTGTCTTCTTTCAAAGCATTCGTTCAAAAAAGATAAAAGGAGAGAGAAAAATAATAGCATTTTAGGAACAGTCCCATTCAGTATCGTTCTTGTTGTGTTTTAAAGGGTATTGAAATACTTATTCACCGCTTTTTTTTTTCCTTTTTTTTTTTTTTTTTATTAAGTGAGATGAGGAGGAGGCAGAGACAGACTCCCGCACGCGCCCCAACCGGGATCCACCTGGCATGCCCACTGGCAGGCAGTGCTCTGCCCCTCTGGGGCCATTGCTCCATTGCTCAGCTGAGCTATTTTAGTGCCTGAGGTGGAGGCTGTGGAGCCATCTTCACCACCCAGGGCCAACTTTGCTCAAACCATTTGAGCCATGGCTGTGGGAGGGGAAGAGAGAAGGGGGGGGTAGAGAAGCAGACGGGTGCCTCTCCTGTGTGTCCTGACCAGGAATCAAAATCGGGACTTCCACACACCAGGCAAACTCGGAACCGCTAAGCCAACCAGCTCAGCATAAGGTGCATCTCATTTCACTGTGTCCATAATCAAATGTGTTTTCTTTTGTACATGTGTGTGCATCTGTCCCAACGCATGTGTTTGTTCACTTAACGGCCTCGAGTTACAACCATTCGGTTCCACACGTGGTTGTGTACAGAGTTGTGAGGGGGGGAAGGAAGGAGCAGACGTCTCCCCCACAAGCCTTGCTGACGCCCCCCCCCCAGGCCCTGGTGGGCTGGAACGCACGACAGGTGTGATGATTTGCGGAAGTGGGAACGTCTCAGCCCTGACAGATCAGGCTCCTGCCCAGCGCCCTGGCTGGGGGGACCGTGTCCCGCCCAGCGCCCTGAGATCTGTGAGCACCGGACAGTGCTGCAGAGGTGAGGCCTCTCTGTCCACTGCCCCGCCACCCAGAGCCGCCCTGGGTGTGCGGCAGGAAGGAATGACCCCAGAGCCGCCCTGGGTGTGCGGCAGGAAGGAACACTGCCCCAGCCACCCAGAGCCGTCCTGGGTGTGCGGCAGGAAGGAACACTGGCCCCAGCCACCCAGAGCCGTCCTGGGTGTGCGGCAGGAAGGAACACTGGCCCCAGCCACCCAGAGCCGTCCTGGGTGTGCGGCAGGAAGGAACACTGGCCCCAGCCACCCAGAACCGCCCTGGGTGTGCTGCAGGAAGGAACACTGCCCCAGCCACCCAGAGCCGTCCTGGGTGTGCTGCAGGAAGGAACACTGCCCCAGCCACCCAGAGCCGCCCTGGGTGTGCTGCAGGAAGGAACACTGGCCCCAGCCACCCAGAGCCGCCCTGGGTGTGCTGCAGGAAGGAACACTGCCCCAGCCACCCAGAGCCGCCCTGGGTGTGCGGCAGGAAGGAATGACCCCAGAGCCGCCCTGGGTGTGCGGCAGGAAGGAATGACCCCAGAGCCGCCCTGGGTGTGCTGCAGGAAGGAACACTGGCCCAGCCACCCAGAGCCGCCCTGGGTGTGCGGCAGGAAGGAACACTGCCCCAGCCACCCAGAGCCGCCCTGGGTGTGCTGCAGGAAGGAACACTGCCCCAGCCACCCAGAGCCGCCCTGGGTGTGCTGCAGGAAGGAACACTGGCCCCAGCCACCCAGAGCCGCCCTGGGTGTGCTGCAGGAAGGAACACTGCCCCAGCCACCCAGAGCCGCCCTGGGTGTGCTGCAGGAAGGAATGACCCCAGAGCCGCCCTGGGTGTGCTGCAGGAAGGAACACTGGCCCCAGCCACCCAGAGCCGCCCTGGGTGTGCGGCAGGAAGGAACACTGGCCCCAGCCACCCAGAGCCGCCCTGGGTGTGCGGCAGGAAGGAACACTGGCCCCAGCCACCCAGAGCCGCCCTGGGTGTGCTGCAGGAAGGAACACTGGCCCCAGCCACCCAGAGCCGCCCTGGGTGTGCGGCAGGAAGGAACACTGGCCCCAGCCACCCAGAGCCGCCCTGGGTGTGCTGCAGGAAGGAACACTGCCCCAGGCACCCAGAGCCGCCCTGGGTGTGCTGCAGGAAGGAACACTGCCCCAGCCACCCAGAGCCGCCCTGGGTGTGCTGCAGGAAGGAACACTGCCCCAGCCACCCAGAGCCGTCCTGGGTGTGCTGCAGGAAGGAACACTGCCCCAGCCACCCAGAGCCGTCCTGGGTGTGCTGCAGGAAGGAACACTGCCCCAGCCACCCAGAGCCGTCCTGGGTGTGCTGCAGGAAGGAACACTGCCCCAGCCACCCAGAGCCGCCCTGGGTGTGCTGCAGGAAGGAACACGGCCCCAGCCACCCAGAGCCGTCCTGGGTGTGCTGCAGGAAGGAACACTGCCCCAGCCACCCAGAGCCGCCCTGGGTGTGCTGCAGGAAGGAACACTGCCCCAGCCACCCAGAGCCGTCCTGGGTGTGCTGCAGGAAGGAACACTGCCCCAGCCACCCAGAGCCGCCCTGGGTGTGCTGCAGGAAGGAACACTGCCCCAGCCACCCAGAGCCGCCCTGGGTGTGCTGCAGGAAGGAATGACCCCAGAGCCGCCCTGGGTGTGCGGCAGGAAGGAATGACCCCAGAGCCGCCCTGGGTGTGCTGCAGGAAGGAACACGGGCCCAGCCACCCAGAGCCGCCCTGGGTGTGCTGCAGGAAGGAACACTGCCCCAGCCACCCAGAGCCGCCCTGGGTGTGCTGCAGGAAGGAACACTGCCCCAGCCACCCAGAGCCGCCCTGGGTGTGCTGCAGGAAGGAACACTGGCCCCAGCCACCCAGAGCCGCCCTGGGTGTGCGGCAGGAAGGAACACTGGCCCCAGCCACCCAGAGCCGCCCTGGGTGTGCGGCAGGAAGGAACACTGGCCCCAGCCACCCAGAGCCGCCCTGGGTGTGCTGCAGGAAGGAATGACCCCAGAGCCGCCCTGGGTGTGCGGCAGGAAGGAATGACCCCAGAGCCGCCCTGGGTGTGCGGCAGGAAGGAATGACCCCAGAGCCGCCCTGGGTGTGCGGCAGGAAGGAATGACCCCAGAGCCGCCCTGGGTGTGCTGCAGGAAGGAATGACCCCAGAGCCGCCCTGGGTGTGCGGCAGGAAGGAACACTGCCCCAGCCACCCAGAGCCGTCCTGGGTTTGCGGCAGGAAGGAACACTGGCCCAGCCACCCAGAGCCGCCCTGGGTGTGCGGCAGGAAGGAATGACCCCAGAGCCGGCTCTCCCTCACACGCCCTTTCATGTCTGCTCGGTGGTCGGAGCCGTTTCCGTGTCTTCAGGTGGGCGACACACTCATTCTTCGTTGACTCTGGGTCTCCTTTAAGACCGATGTCTGGACACACACAGTCTCACGTCATTCTGCTTTTAATAGCGCATTGCCCAATTCGTGTAATTACACAAGATAAATTCTCAAAATGCCTTTCTGGTGGCCAGTCTTTGATGCCTGTCATCACATAGTCTGTCCATAAAATGATTCTTTCTGAAAAGACACACCCCGGGCATTCTAACTTTGGTTGTAACCTGAGGCCTGGCGTGTTACACTGTGTGGAACCCTCCCCGAATGGAGGGTTTTAAAAGCAGTCCCGAGTCCTTACAGAACACCAGAATATAATCAACTCCAGAGTTGGCTTTCCTTCCTTCCTTCCTTCCTTCCTTCCCTCCCTCCCTCCCTCCTTCCTTCCTTCCTTCCTTCCTTCCCTCCCTCCCTCCCTTCCTCCTTCCTTCCTTCCTTCCTTCCTTCCTTCCTTCCTTCCTTCCTTCCTTCCCTCCCTCCCTCCCTCCCTCCCTCCTTCCTTCCTTCCTTCCTTCCTTCCTTCCCTCCCTCCCTCCCTTCCTCCTTCCTTCCTTCCTTCCTTCCTTCCTTCCTTCCTTCCCTCCCTCCCTCCCTTCCTCCTTCCTTCCTTCCTTCCTTCCGGCAGGGAGGCAGAAAGACTCCTGCATGTGCCCCAACCGGGATGCACTTGGTAAGTCCCCTACAAAGTGATGCTCTGCCCATCTGGGGCTGCTGCTCTGACAGCTAAGCTATTTCGGTGCGTGAGGTGAGACCATGGAGTCATCCCCAGCACCCGGGGCAAACTTGCTGGAACCATTTGAGCCATGGCTGCAGGAGGGGAAAGGAAAGACAGAGAAGTGAGAGAAGGAGGGGTGGAGAAACAGATGGGCGCTTCTCCTGTGTGCCGACCCAGCATTGAACCCAGGACTTCCACATGCTATAGGTCCACGCTCTACCTCTGAGCCAGCCGGCCAGGGCCATGCTTTTCTGAGAAAGAATTGAGAGGCCTGGGCAGGAGGGGGGCCGTGGTACAGAAGGAAGGCCTGCGGGACTGCAGGGTCCACGGGCTGGTCCTGGGGACACACTGTCCCCGCACACCTGCCGGCAGGCCAGAGGACCATCACCGTGAGTCGGGTGAATGGATGGACTCCTTACAGAAGAACCCACCCTCAGTGCATGTTATGACACACAAGAGAGGTGAGGAGAGATGGACTTGGGAACAGGGGGCATCTCACGGGGCACCGGGCCACCCACAGCATCTTCACACTGTAAACGGCACCTGCACCCCACAGCATCTTCACACTGTAAACGGCACCTGCACCCCACAGCATCTTCACACTGTAAATGGCACCTGCACCCCAGTAGCCGGGTTCAGTGTTAGCCCAAGGAGCCCTTCCAGCCCTGTCCAGCGGAGGTCCACTTCTGCGGGTCTGGGATTCACCCCAGAGATAGGCCTAGGCAACGTCGGCTCTGGGCGCCTGCCTGCTGCCCAGTGGGCCACGTGGATGGACTCAGGTCCCCGGGCATGGCAGCTCCCAACAGGCCCTGCCACGGAGAAACACAGCCTCCTGGCGAACACAGGGCAGGCACGGCTGCATGCCTGTGCTGGGTCAGTGCCCCCGACCCCCTTCCTCCACTGGGCAGCCACGGCGTCGGCCCCCACTCACGAGAGCAACTGCGAGCAGGGCTTTAAAACGGCAGGTGGGCCTGACTCAGTGACCGCTCCGGCCACTGCCTGGTGTTCGCGGTCCCGGTGCTGAGACATCCACCGCGTTTGCCTTGAGTTAAACAAATTGCAGGCCATCCCCACCTGCTCCCACCTGAGCGACAAGGCCACTGAGGTCTCGGGGTCCTGTCCCGACGGGGATGCCCCTGCTGGGTCCCCGGCAGTCCGCACAGGGGATGCCGGACGAGGGTCTTGCTGCAGAGGGAGGGGCCGTACGTTCCGAGTGGGCCCGGGTGCCCTGGGGGTGAGTGGAGATGACAGGGAGGCCGCGTGGTGTGCAGGACCAGGAAAGACCTCGTGACCGCAGGACTTGACCGGACCCAGGGTTTCCCCGCGTCCCGGCCAGCTGTTCCCCAGGAACCCCCAAGGGAGGTCGCATCCTCCACATTTTACAAGAGAGACCAAGGCAGGGCGAGGGGCAGTCAGGAGCCCCCCCCCCCCTCGCTGCCAAGCCTGGACGTGGGCTCAGCAGCCAGCGTGGAGCGCACCAGGGCTTGAGCAGAGAGGGGCCAGTGCTCGTTCGGGGCCATGACAGCCAGCAGACGGCCACAGGGCCGAGCAGGTGTGCCCCGTCCAGCCATCCTTCCGAAGGGCTGCCTGCCGCGTGTGGGTCCAGCCCCACCCCCAGTGGTTCCAACGGCCTTCCCGAGGCCCCCACCCCCACCCGGGCTGCCTTCCACGCTCAGACAGGGTACTCTTGACTCTCCTTCATTTTATCCTCAGTCAGACTGTGGTTCTTGGTCAGAAATTTGCCAAGCCTCCTGCGCGTGAGCGGCGGCCTGGACGGTGGTTTCGAGCCTGGGTTCAGGCCAGGTGGTCTTGGCCCAGTTTCTCACGTCCCCCACCCCCCTCGCCTTGGGTTATCGGCATGCGCGGTCTGTACCTCGGTTTCCCCATCTGTAAACTGGAGAGGTGTCATCATGGGCTGTGGAAGTAGTAAGGACCGGTCATGTGTAACCATCCAGAGGCGTGTAGCACAGCGCCCCCTGCCTGCGGCTGTGAGTACTTGCCTCGTGTCTCACACACACACACACACACACACACACACACACACACACACACACACAGCCGTCATTGATCTGAGTACCGTTTACATACATAGCAAGGAACAGAGACATGTGACGTGACGTGGAGAAGTGTAAGAGGAGGGTTTAACATCAAGCTTCTAACCCCCCCACCTCCTCCCCACCCCCAGACTTTTAAATCTGCCGTCCCCCCGCTCCGTTACTGTCGTCCTGAACAGAATCCCTGGAGGTAGAGATTTGGCTCTGGGCTCGGACAGGCCTGGATCAATCCTGAGCTCTGTGACTTCCAGTGGTGGCTGGGTCTCGCCTTTCCCTGCGTGGGGTTCTTTCTCTAAAAGGGGGGGCAAGGAAACCTCCCTCAAAGCATAAATTGAAGATGTCGAGGGAAGCCTGTAAAAGCCCTTACTAGCACGGAGCTGGGCACCCGTGACAGTGACAGTGACAATCATTGTCAAGTTGTCATAAAGACGTAATATAAAAATGACTCCCGAGAAGTCGCGCTGTGCAGAGCACCCACGGGACCCCTTTGGCGGGGGTGGAGGGAGGCGCTGTCAAAGGTATCCGTTCGGGGCAGGAACGGCCAAGGTGAGCACACGGACCAAGAAGAAGCTCTTGCTGGGACATTCAGATTTGGGGGAACCCTTTCTGAGCGATAACTCCAGAATTGACTTTTGGGGGGAGAGAGGCAGATCGCTGGTTTCCCCGGGCCCCGACTTGGAAAGGGTGGTCTCAATCATCCGAGCTCCGCGCGGCACCTGGGGCGGCAGGTACCCGCACAGCCACGCCTCTGGGTGCCCACGCTGGGCTCCGAGCAGCCCCGCCGGCCGGACCCGGCCGAGCCCACACCTGACTCTCTGGAGCGGGACGGCCAGGGGTCAGGATGAGAGTCAGGTGCAGAGCAGCACTCGGGGCCTGGATGAACCGACCCGCGGACGCCTCGGGTGTTTCTTCCCAGACGGAAAGCCTGGGCCGGAGGCACGGCCCCAGGAGAAGGGCCAGCCCATCCACCTCCGCGTTCTGAAGTGGTGTCAGGGTGGAGCCCGATTCTTCTTTTCTTTGTTTTTTGTTTCATTTTTTTTGGAGCTCTGCTTCAGACACTCCTTAATTGGAGAAATCCGTGGCTCCCAACAGTCCCGGAAGCCAGCTCGAACAGGAGGGAGTTTCATGCCCACCTGGCTCTCGGACGGCTGTGCCAGCTCTTCCCAGAGGGCTTGGGAGAGAAAAACCTGCTTTGAGATTTCAGTATTCAGACATTCCTGACTTCGTGACCTCACTCGGGGGACACTGACCCTCAATGAAGCCCCGTCCGAGCCCTCTGCTGGGCTCGAGGCTCAACAAAGACGACCAGATTCTCACTCACAGAAATAACTGACCTGAGAAGCACAAACTGCATGTCTTTATAATGACCAGGAAAAAGAAAAACGATTCTTTCTTTCTGTTCTCTAAAATACCTTCCCAAGTGGGAGGAGGGGCTGTTTTTACGTGGTGTCATAATATATACTCCGCTCAGAAAAAGTGGGGGGTGTTTTATTGCTTCAGACTCGTTCTGAAAATGTCCCCGACTCTCTGTGAGCGGTGCATATTTTTTGTACAGTCTTGAACCACATTCTTCGGGTTTCCTTCACATTCATCTTTACCTACAAAAAAAAAAAAAAAGGAAGAAAAATTGAATAGAAATAAAAACTGGCTTTATATTATGGTGGGTTTTGGCTGGCCGAAATCTGAACACGTGTGGTTCCCATCATAACCGTGTAAAATATCTAAACCACATACCTGTGTCATACATGCTTGGAAAGCAGGAACACTGAAGTATTTTGCAAAAATGTATGGCTGACAAAAAGGAGCGGTCACGCCCCGAGCCCAGGGGCTGGGGACAAGCCTCGCACAAGGTCCCGGGCCGGACGGTCAAGCGCCTTCCCTCGCGGGTTCCGACCTCGCTGTGTTCACAGGGGTTCCCCTGGAGCAGTGGGTTAAGGAGGGTTCCGAGGCTGTGTCTGGCGCACGGGGATCAGGCGTGAGAACCTTCCCGCCACAGAAAGCGGGGAGCGGCACGCCTCGTCAGCCCCGTCCAGCCGGCGCGTCCCTCACGGATACGCTGATAGGAGGAGGGTCAGAGGGCCCACTCGCAGGGCCCTGGCCAGCAGGTGGCAGGGGAGGCGGGGGCGGAGCCGGAGAGAGGACCCTGAACGGGGGCGAGCCCGGGGCCCACAGGGCATGAAGGAAAAGTCAACGCGGAGATCCAGGCAGAGACGGGGGGAGACCCATGACGACTGCTCACTCGTGAAGGTGGGAATGAACCACCTCACCCAAGGGCAGCATTGCCGTTCACGTGTCAGGTGGCAGGGGAGGCAGGGGCGGAGCCGAGGAGAGGACCCTGAACGGGGGCGAGCCCGGGGCCCACAGGGCATGAAGGAAAAGTCAACGCGGAGATCCAGGCAGAGACGGGGGGAGACCCATGACGACTGCTCACTCGTGAAGGCGGGAATGAACCACCTCGCCCACGGTCGGCATTGCCGTTCACGTGTCAGAGCGGTGCCGCGTGTCCCAAAGCAGGCGCCCTAACATGTGACCACACGGGTCACAGGAGCGGGAGGGGTGGCTGTCTCTCCCTGCGAGCCTCGGCTGCTTTGTCCTGAGGTCATGTCCACGCAGTGACCGCGTGGAGGAAGCCTGTGGGTTTGGCCGTACCGGGCGCCTGCCAGCCGCCTCGGCCAGTGGATGCCTGCATCCTCCATGCCGAACGTGGTCGTGTCCGTGCAGTTCAGATGACACTTTATTATTTTTTTTTTTCATTTTCTGTTCGTCCTTAAGTACGTCAAGAAGGACACCTAGCCGTGTGGCTAGAGGTGGGCCAGAGTCGGGGTCTGGGTTCCAGGTGTGTCGCGAGCCTGGGGGTTGGACCCAGTCTCCTCACGCAGTCCGTGACGACCTTGGACAGTTGACCTCTGCAGACACGTGGAGCCCTGAATTCAAGAGCAAAATGACTCTGCTCGGCCTCTCCTGCCTCACAGACGTTTGTGAGCCGTCGGGCATCGGTCGGGCACCACAGTCTGGCTGCCCGTGGCCGTGGGAGCCCTTCCCCGGACGCCCCACCCACCCACCGCAGTCTGGCTGCCCGTGGCCGTGGGAGCCCTTCCTGGATGCCCCACCCACCCACCGAAGATAGAATGACGCATCTGTCCTCTTCTCCGCTCCCCCAAAACGCATCCTTGTCAGACGCCTCCCGTTGGAGACGGCTTCCAAATGGGAAACAGTTGCAGCTGCTTTGAGCCCTTTTAACCCTTTGCTAGGATTCCACACAAAAAAATAATTGATGACTGATTGGCCCATTAACCTTTAAAAAAAAAAAAAAGTTTGACAGCCCGGACTTGTGTAATGAGGAGGGCTTCCTTGTGAAGTCGGCCTCATGGCTGAGTTGCCTGCCCCTGAGGAGGCAAAATTAGCCCCACGGGGCCTCGTCTGCATAGAAACTGGACGCAATTAGTGTAATATCCGGTATTATTAATGTCACTGGGAATAATTGGGAAGGTTGGTTTCGACAGGTTCATGGTGCTAAAATACTATTATAGTGGGCCTTGCCACAGCTAACCGTTAAACATGGAAAACTGTTTAAATCCCTGCGAGCCCAATCACAAAACTTTATTAAGCGCTGAAGGCCCTGGAATGTCGCACTCACTGGGCAACAAGGCCCCCGGCTTCGCCTCCAAAAGGCCGTGGGTCGGTGGGTGGGGCGAGGCTTTCGGTTTCCGCTGTCTGTGGCGGGGGGGGGGGGGGCAGGACGGGGGGGGGGGGTTGGACCGTCCCTGGGTCCCCGCGTCGTCTCTCAGAACCGGGGACGCACTTTTCGCGCTAGACGTCCTCACGAAGTCTCTACGGCCGGAATTCTCTTTAAACGGAAAGAATTAAAAATAGAAGCCGCCGAAATGGCCGTGAAGAGTCAGTTTGCGTCCGTGAGGTGGAACCGCTGACAGTGAAAGGTGACAAGGGTCCGTCCTTGCCGTCCGGGGCTCGTTCCTCACGCCTGTAACACAGGGCGACCGGAGGGAGGCGGCCGGTCTGTCTTTCTGACCGATTGGCCTCAGGCTGCCCAAGTCCAGGTTTCTCTCTCTCTTTGTTTTTTAAGCCGGTTGCTGATGACTAAAACACCATCTCAGAGTCTCCTCCTAATGCCGCGGGTCCCCTCCGGTCCATCGGGGGTCCCGACAGGCTGTGCCAGACGATGAAAACCCTCTCTGAAGGTGTTCATGTCTGTCTGTGCAGAGGAAGGGAGGAGAGCTGGGTCCAGAGATCCGCTGTTTGCTTGATGAGCGTGGTCGTCCCTGAGGCCAGCCAGACGCGTGAGCCAGGGTTACATGCAGAGACGGTCTGGGTGCCGGGTGACCTGAGGCGACCAGGCAGCAGGCTGGGGGTCTTTCCTCCACGGTTTCGTCAGGACTGGGGCTGGAGGTATCAGGAGCCCATAAAAGGGTTTAGGCCAAACCCGGGAGGTGGGGTGTGTGCAGTGACTGCTCATCCGGCCAGCTGCAGGAGGGTCACCTGCCCCCAGGAGCCTGGCCAGCCCCTCCCTGCTGCACTGGGCCGGCCAGCGGCTTCTCACCTCGCACAGGTCGCGGCCACGGCCACAGAGGTGTGCTTTCCCGGGGAAGGACTCACAGATCATGTGACCCCAAGGAGAACAGAGCAGAGCGGGCAAGAGCGCCACATGCTCTGACTGTCCTGGCATAGGTGGGACCACCCCTTCCCCCGTGCTGACCAGTCACCGGTCAGGGAGCCAGAGACCTGGGGAGATGGCCGCTGGGAAGTCCCCAGCTTATAACCACCACATCCACTGTACCATGTCCCAGGAACCGTGGTGACAGCAGGGGAAATATTTTCCAATAGCCAGGCTTCGCATCCTTTGCCATTCCCCAGACGTGACCAGTTAGAAATATGACTCTAGTGACACGCTGATTAGAGATTTTTGGGACAGCTGCTTTTGAATGAGCACCACCTTGCTCTTGTGACATTAGGAGTCAAGAAAAATAACAACAAAAAAAAAGGTCAGTGGGAAGTGGAGAGACCCTGCCGGCCCCCACGGGACACCCTACAGGGTCTCTTTCCTCAGTGTTCATGTTTTTAAGAAAGGGACAAAGGGCAGAGCTGGCCACTTTGAGAGGAAAACAATGAGATCAAGTCTGCAGAGCCGTCATTGCCCCTGACGTCCAAGTGGAGCCCAGGAGGACTGGTTCTCTGTGTCTGTTACTCCACGCAGTGGCTCCCATTGTAAAGAAACAAAGTATCCCTTCATGGAAGTCATAGGTAACATGATTAAAAATGCCACTGATCTGTAAGGCTGGTTCTTTTTTATTTTTTATTTTTTTTCTTCCCTTGGGAGGCAGAGAAAAAGTCATGGTCAGATATAATTCAGTTCTGAGATCCTAACTCGATCTGTAGGTATTAATGTATTAACCTCTCCCTCCCAACCCCCCACCCCCAAAAATAAGCCACATAAAGAGGGTATCCAGGGAAACACGATGCCCTCAGCGTAGGACAGCCCCGTTTGGTGGTGGTCTCGCAGAGGGACGGCAGCCAGACTCCACACACAGACTTTCATCCCTTCCTCGGGAAGTGAGGCGGCCCAGCTGCCCGGATCCTTGTAAAGGCATCTTCTTCACCCCGGCCTGGAATCCAGGAGACGGCAGGGGGGCCCCTCTCCCTTTTCTCCCCCCCCCCCCCGCCACCTACTCCACAGTGAGCTGGTCCCCCTCTCCTGGTGGCACGAACGGTCACAGCAGAGTTCAGCGAGCAGCCCCGTCAGGAGGGCCCCCCCCCCGGGGAATGGGAGAGGTGACCTCACTTCTTTACACGCGGGGGGGGCCATTGCTGGACGAGGGATGGACCAGGCTGAGGGAGTGCCTCCTGCCCATAGGCCGAGACATGCAGTTAGAGCAACAACCCCCAAAAGGACTCTCCATCAGTGTTTCCCTGCGGACGGAGCCACCTCTGGGACCGAGGGGCCTGGGGCGCGGGTCTTGACGTTGGCACCTGTCCTGTGACGTGGGGGGGCCTTCGTGCCTGCACCACACACCTTACAGCACGCGTGCACAGGTTGTCACGGTGATTACAGAACGTAGGGCGCCCCCTCCTTGGTCCGAGAAGTACTGGTACCCTGGGTTTTCGTTCGTATCTATTTCTATCGTGTGCTTTTCCAGGTTCAAAGTTACCCCACAGGACTTCCTTTAAAAAAAAGAGGCGTGCTGGCCACTTGGAGGGGGGAAATATTGATGAAACGAGTTTTATGTGGTTCTTACCTGGATGGGAAACTTAGAGGGTCATTCAGGCCTGTTTCCCCCGCTGACATTTCCAGTCATAAGTGGTGTCCACCCAGCTCGGGTCACAGGACGTCCTGTGTCCGTCTGCCCTTTGCTTGTTGAGCCGTGTTGGTGTTTCTTTGGAAGCAGGAGAACCAGCCAGGGTTTCCTCTTGTGGACAAGGCATGAAGCCCTCTCCTGGCGCCCTCGTGAGCTCCTGGGTTAACCCATCGCCCCCAAACACAGTGTGGGCTTTCCCCTTGACCCCCCGTTACAGGGGACGGCAGGTTTCCCGTGATCCTTTGGGGAATTATTGGGCTTATGCCTAGTCCTCTGTGTCTCTATTTCATAGATGGAGAGAAAGAGATTTTAAAACAGAAATATTCGATTTCTGTTTGATCCTACTGTTAATAGGAATGCAGTTAACCTTTCATCATACTGGTCTGATACCTTGCCATCGTTACTTCTCAGAAAGCACAGATTGCTTGGGGTTTCCTGTGGGAGCAAGTGTCCAACCAAGTGATGGTCAACCTGGTCCCTACCGCCCACTAGTGGGCGTTCCAGCTTTCATGGTGGGCAGTAGTGGAGCAACCAAAGTATAAATAAAAAGATAGATTTAACTATAGTAAGTTGTTTTATAAAGATTTATTCTGCTAAACTTAGCGAAAATCCAACATAAAGTACTTGGTAAGTAATTATTATTATATGCTTTAACTAGCTGTAACTCTGCTTTATAAAGTTTATAAAGTAAAGTTACTTCCCTACTTTATAAATCACCATGACTGTGGATCCGGTGGGCAGTTAGAAAATGTTACTACTAACAGAGATACAGAAGTGAGCGGTAGGTATAAAAAGGTTGACTACCCCTGCTCTAACCCAGGAGGGACAGACAGGTCTGGGTCTATCTTTCCAGTCCCTGGATCTGCGTTTCTCTGTTTAGTGTCGCTGTGCTGGCTGGCAGAGTCGTCGGTGAGCACTTTTGCCTTGAGCACCCTTTAATGTGAAATGATCTCTTCTAACGTTTCATCATTAAGAATAATGATTCAGCCCTGGCCGGTTGACTCAGCGGTAGAGCGTCGGCCTGGCGTGCGGGGGACCCGGGTTCGATTCCCAGCCAGGGCACATGGGAGAAGCGCCCATTTGCTTCTCCACCCACACCCCCCCTCCTTCCTCTCTGTCTCTCTCTTCCTCTCCCGCAGCCAAGGCTCCATTGGAGCAAAGATGGCCCGGGCGCTGGGGATGGCTCCTTGGCCTCTGCCCCAGGCGCTAGAGTGGCTCTGGTCTCGGCAGAGCGACACCCGGAGGGGCAGAGCATCGCCCCCTGGTGGGCAGAGCGTCGCCCCTGGTGGGCATGCCGGGGGGACCCCGGTGGGGCGCATGCGGGAGTCTGACTGTCTCTCCCCGTTTCCAGCTTCAGAAAAATACAAAAATACAAAAAAAAAGAATAATGATTCAGCCTGACCAGGCGGTGGCACAGTGGATGGAGCGTTGGACTGGGATGCAGAGGACCCAGGTTGGAGACCCCAAGGTCGCCAGCTTAAGCACGGGCTCATCTGGTTTGAGCAAAAGCTCACCAGCTTGGACCCAAGGTCACTGGCTCGAGCAAGGGGTTCCTCGGTCTGCTGAAGGCCCACAGCCAAGGCACATATAAGAAAGCAATCAATGAACAACTAAGGTGTTGCAACGCGTAACCAAAAACTAACGATTGATGCTTCTCATCTCTCCGTTCCTGTCTGTCTGTCTGTCCCTGTCTATCCCTCTCTCTGACTCTGTCTCTGTAAAAAAAAAAAAAAAGAAGAAGAAGAAGAAGAATGGTGAGGTGTGGGGTTTGGTTGGGTGCTCATGGTCCAAGGTCAGGGGTTTCTCTTCTATTCCTACTCTGATAAACGAGTTTAATCCTGTTAATTTTCCTTATTTAAGTTCTTTCCCCTCTTCTGGCTTGGAGGGCACACATTCTGTTTCTTGTGTAGCCTGTGTGCTTGATGTACCGAACTCTGAAGTCCGTTCTGTGCTCCCCCCTGGGGACCAGTGCAAGGTCCTGGGACGTGTCTCCTCCCATGTCCTCCACTCTCGTTTCTCTCGTAAACTAAGTCCCCAAATTAGACATTCTTTTCTGGGAGGTTTTTGTTGTTTGTTTTGTTTTGTTTTTTGAGAGAGAGAGAGAGAGAGAGAGGAAGAGAGGAAAAGAGAGAGATGAGAAGCATCGGCCCATAGTTGCAGCACCTTAGTTGTTCATTGATTGCTTCTCATATGTGCCTTGACGGGGGGGGGGGGGGGGGACTCCAGCCAAGCCAGTGACCCCTTGCTGAAGCCAGTGACCTTGGGCTTCAAGCCAGCAACCATGGGGTCATATCGATGATCCCATGCCCAAGCCAGTGACCTCACACTCAAGCCAGAGATCTTGGGGTTTCAAACCTGGGTCCTCAGCGCCCCAGGTTGACGCCCCTATCGCCACTGCGCCGCCACCGGTCAGACTTAAATCAGACATTCTTCTGAGAAGTAGTATTTGATGTCATTTTTGTTTCGATGTAGCTACATGTTTCACTTGGTATTTGCTCACCAACCCTCCCCAGCTCTAACCTCTCTAGAATCTTCTGGCGTATGCCTTCTCGTATCTCCTGCAGGGAGGGTCTGTGGGGAGTCGGCTCTTTTCTTTTTTTTTATTTTTTATTTTTTGTATGAAAATACCTTCATTCCCCTCTCTTCTTGAAAGAGGGAATTTCTGGGTTCCAGTTCTAGACCTTCTTTCTCTCAGCACGTGGAGGGCATCACCCCGCTCCTCCTGAAGAGCCCTCATCCTTAGTGCTGACGTGCGGGGCAGGGGTCCGCCTCTTCTTGCTTTCTTCCTGAGCCGCCTTTCGTCGGCCTGTCCAGCCGCGCTCCTCACCGCGCCCCTCCCCCATGCGTGGCGTGCATGCTCCCTGGATCTGCAGGTGGGCCACGTGGCTCCGCGGCCCCGCCCCGCCCCAGGTCCGGCGAGGAGGTGTCTGACTGCGTCCAGCACCTGCCCGCACACCCCGCCCCGCCCCAGGTCCGGCGAGGAGGTGTCTGACTGCGTCCGGCACCTGTCCGCACACCCAGCCTGCCCCTGGCCGGCGAGGGAGGTGTCTGTGTGCGTCCGGCACCTGTCCGCACACCCAGCCTGCCCCTGGCCGGCGAGGAGGTGTCTGACTGCGTCCAGCACCTGTCCACACACCCCAGCCTGCCCCTGGCCGGCGAGGAGGTGTCTGACTGCGTCCGGCACCTGTCCGCACACCCAGCCTGCCCCTGTCCGGCGAGGAGGTGTCTGACTGCGTCCGGCACCTGTCCGCACCCCAGCCTGTCCCTGTCCGGCGAGGAGGTGTCTGACTGCGTCCGGCACCTGTCCGCACACCCAGCCTGCCCCTGGCCGGCGAGGAGGTGTCTGACTGCGTCCGGCACCTGTCCGCACCCCAGCCTGCCCCTGGCCGGCGAGGAGGTGTCTGACTGCGTCCGGCACCTGTCCGCACACCCAGCCTGTCCCTGTCCGGCGAGGAGGTGTCTGACTACGTCCGGCACCTGCCCGCACACCCAGCCTGTCCCTGTCCGGCGAGGAGGTGTCTGACTGCGTCCGGCACCTGTCCGCACACCCAGCCTGCCCCTGTCCGGCGAGGAGGTGTCTGACTGCGTCCGGCACCTGTCCGCACACCCCAGCCTGCCCCTGTCCGGCGTCCACCCTCCCTGCCGTCCTGTTTCTCCAGCTCCGTTGTCCAGTCTAGCCGTTCTCAGCCAGCTCCTCTCTGGACCCAGCTGGGGAGGACTTGGTGTTTTAAACAAATACAATCTGTATTTCCAAAAGAGTTACCTTTTTACCCCGAGCCACCTAGCCCATGTTCACGATCTCCTCTCCTTGAAAATGTGGGAGAGTGCACTTTTCTCTCATTGAACATTTCACGCATAGCTCTTTTTCATTTCTGAGCCTGGGGTACCCGGGTGGAGCTCTGTTGTCCTGGGTCCTGGGCGGTGGCCATCGCTGGTGTGATCTCTGTCATGGAATGCTGTCCCTCTGAGAAGTTGCCAGGAGCCAAGGGCGCTGAGCAGACCCGGGGCCCCGCCACCCCCGTTCGCTCCTCCAGGGATCACTGGATGCGAGACTCTTACAGTGACTTCCTGTGCTGAGCCCCCAGAGTGTCCGCTCCTTGGAGAGTGTTCAGTTTTTTGCAGGCGTTCAGCATCTCGGTCTCACAGTTCTGGTCTCTCAGCTCACGGATCGGAGCTGGGTGGGGACAGAGGGTGGACTGGGGGCTTGGAGATCACGCCTCATGCAGTTCTCACCGTGCAACAAGAAGTGGGTCCTGTAGGGAGGTCCCTGCCACGTGTCTGGTCCACCACGTCGCTGGGCAGTCTGAGGTAGGAGTCGGAGAGGAAGGGGCCGACAGGAGGACCTGGGTGTGCAGTGCTGTCCCGGGTCAGGTGGCCGTGGGAGGAGGGAGAGGGTGGTGGGGTGACTCTGAAGTTGTATGACTAGAAAACTAGCGTTGTAACCAGCACAGAAGTCGCAGGTCCCTAACTAGGAGCCCTCAAGGACTAGCAGCACAATAGGGTGTGTGCGTGCTCATTTGCTATGAGGACCAATTATTTGAAGAATGTCTGAATGCATGTTGTTGTTTTTTTTAAAACCCCAGAGTGATTAGATTTTGGGATCAGGGATATAGATTTGATCATTGTTCTCACATATCAGAAGTGGTTCCAAACCTAGAAAGAAAACTTGACTTGAACAGGGTAAACAGATGGCAGGTGTGCGGCCAGCACCCGTCCCCACCCCAGGGCAGACGTTGCTAGTTGATCGTAGCTCTCATTCTCCAAGAGCCGGCAGCCAGCCCCGGGATCCTCAGCGCCTTTCCTGGGCCCTGTTCCCACCCTCCTGGGGTCAGTGGGGTCAGGTCAGGTGTGTATGTGGGGCGGGGGGGGAGTCTCTCACCACGGAGTGGGTGCTGCTTCTCTCCTGAGCCCGACGGGAAGGAGGTGGGGACACTGGGCACGGGTGCAGTTGCTTTGGAGATGAGATGAGTGAGCATCCAAGTCTTGGAAGTCGAGGGCTCCTGGTGAGGCAGGGGGTTTCCAGAGCCCTGGAGCAGCAGGGAGCCCAGCAGAGGTCGGGGGCCGCAGGCCAGGGGTCGTGAGGATGCTGGGGAGATAGGCTGGAAGGGCCGAGAGCGTGGGAGGCGGGGAGCTCACACAGAGGAGGCGTGCGCCGTGGGGGCCGCATGCCCGCGCCCGGGAGGATCATCACCTGCCGCGGCGGTCAGCTGGGGAGGGCGGCAGGTTATTATCACCATTATTAATGACAGCCGCTCACCGGGTGATGGCGCAGCAGGTTCACAGCCCAGTGACTGGAAACTTCGAGTCAGGTGAGACACGATGCCTCATCGTCCGGCCGGAGGCCCCCTGGGGTGTCCGTGACAACGGGTTATGCTGTTTCTGTGTGTCGCCTCCTCTCGCAGTTCTGGGGCAGGGACTGGGGCGGGGGGGGTTGGTAGTGAGAAGAGAGGACAGACAGATGCCGGTGTTGGCGGGGTGTCCGCGTGGCCCCGCGTTGGCCTGAGGGAGTCCACGTCATTTAGCCAGCAGGAAACACTGTGAAGCAGGTGGGCTTCCCCTCGTGGGGGCAAGGGGTGGGGCCTGGAGGCTATAGAACTTGTCCAAAGAGCCGGACATGGCGAGGGGTCTAGCCTGATTTGCTGCTAATACGACTCTTCCTGGTCCAGACTGTCGCCCCATGGTGGCTGCGAGGTCCCTTCTGATCTCTGGGATCCTGGTCTCTCTCCCAGTCTGAAGACAATGGAACTGAAGCCTTCCCAGGTCTTCTGCTGGGAGAGAAAGGAAACCGCAGGCTCCTGTCTCTGCTGTGGTCTGTCTGTGGATCTCCACGCCCATGCTTACAGAGAAACCGACACCATGCTCTGAGCTCAGCCGTGCTCGCTCCATTTCCATCCCGCAGGTGTGGGTGGTTGGCAGGAAGTGACGGTGGTGCTTTCCTAGGCGGCTGCGTCATCGGTGACGAGCACAGAGACACTGACATCACACACCGACTTTCCTTTTCCTCAGCCCCCACCCCCCACCCCCGGGCACTGCTGAAAACCTGGTACAGCCAGACCGAGCCCCACATGGTGGCGATTGAACCCAAAGGCACTTTTTGATGGCGAGTTCTGGCCGGGAGAGGACACAGTCGCATGAGAGCTAAGCTCTTCCTCCCCGCCACTCTGTGTTTCAGAGCAAGAAGAAAACTTTGAGTTCATCATCGTGTCCCTCACTGGCCAGACGTGGCACTTTGAAGCCACCACGTACGAAGAGAGAGATGCGTGGGTCCAGGCCATCGAGAGCCAGATCCTAGCCAGCTTACAGTCGTGTGAGAGCAGCAAGAACAAGGTAAGGCCCTCAGCAGGTTGCCCCCCGCTCCACCAACAACGAGAATCAGGGCATCTGACCATTAAAGGGAGTCAGGGGAGCAAGCGATGCCCAGGAGGACAGAGCGTCATAGGACACATGGGACTGACCAGACGCTGGTTCACCACCTGAGCAGAGAGCTAGCTAACTGATGGGAAAGATGAGAAACACTGTCCATGCAGATCAGCTGTCCTGTTGATCCCCTCGCTAAACCGTGTTCCTGTGGCAGAGTATCCTAAGTGGCATCTGTGGGAGTCCTGTCACTTCCCGTGTCCACAGTTGTTTTTATTCTAGACAGAATACACTCAGGGGAAAAAAGCAGGCTAAAAAAAAGTGCATGGGTCTGTTCTCACAAATGCACGAAATTCAGATCCAGGTCAGGTGAGAAACTGACTCTTGGAACAGAGGAGCAAGAGTGAACCGCATAGTGAACGGCATAGCCTGAGCCGGCAGGAACCGGGGAGGTAACAGTGTCCTATTCTAAACTCTGCACTGAAGTCTCTGTGTGTTACATTTGGTGATTAGAGGTAGTTACTCTGCATCTGTGTAGCCAGGAAAAACAAACAACCTGAACTTGCTTTTTCTGAACTCCCTGCCCAGTGATAATTCCTTCTAGTCAGTTTCCTCGTTTTCTTCTTCCCGTGAGGTGGGGGGATTCTTTCAAATCCATTATTTTAATGCTTGAATGTTTCTAACCTCTTCTCTGGGACAGTGTTCCAGTCCTGCAGCGCATTTGCAAACTATAGTCAACTTGAAACTGAGAAAAAGGACATTGACCAGCGACCTGCAGTTTCATTTGTAACAATTTTAAAAAAATTCCGCCTATGATTTATGTTTGGCTCTGTCATGAGGAAGAGAGTCTGTCTCTCAGAAAGATGGAGTGTCTTGTTTTATTACCCTCCTTAACCAGGATAAACCAGACCACAGACATGATTATTATAATATGATTTGCTTCTCTTTTTTTAAAGCCGTTTTATACCCAAGGTGGGCTCTGTCTCTGCCTTCGCTTCTGAGCACCTTCATGAGTCACACGTCCACAGACGTGGCTCCCGGATTCCGGATTCAACGCGGACGCTCCCCGGTCTCCTCGTCAGCGGGGAGTCATGACACATGTCACCCACCAACCGGGGGAATCTAGTTTCAGAGCGGGGGGGGGAGGCCAGTGCTGCCGAACAGACACACACAGGTCCACGTTGGGTATAAAAATCACGGTGTCTCTCTGGTCAGACTGAATCCACACCTCGTCAGCCTGACTCAGAAGGATCCGGAAGAGCGTCAGCCTTCTCCCTTTCGCACCTTGTCAGGCTCCTGCGCTGTCCCTGGAACTCACGGCATCACCTCTGGGCCTGATGCAGGCACCAGCCTGAGCACACTGCCCCTTCCTCCCGCACGACGGGCTCTGAGGCAGGCGCTCTCCTGGGCAGGCTCCCCGAGCACTGAGGGAGGTGGGGCCCCACCTGTCCCCCCCCCCCGGGTGTCTCTGAGCAAGTGTGGGAGTGTACATGGGGTAGTAATGCCCACAAGGAACAGCTTGAGGGGGAAAATACTGACTCATGAGAATGCGCTGTAATGTATGTTCGCTGCCTGTGGGTAATTCAGCGCGTAGCAGGTGTGTAGACACAGACATACGCCCACGTGCCACAGAAATGACGCAGGTGGACAGGGACAGCCCGACACGCCCCTCACACACACCCTCCAAGTGCCAGGGAAAATGGTTAAACATACTCTATGTGGTTAGCTAACTAATGGGCATAAAACCCCAACAATGCCTTGTGCTACTTAGACAGTAGCAATGAATCCATCGTAATACATCATTAGGTGGTAAGCGATAAATTTTTTCCCATCCAAGAATTTGACATGGGACAACAGGTTCACTTATGAAGAATCCTTAAACAAAAATCAAGCTCATTCTAAATGTCCTTTGATACATATTAGGCTCTAACCATTGTGTGAAGTGCAGGCAGGGTCAGCCTCGATAACAGAACCTGTCCTTCGAACCCAACACCGCAGCTCCCAGAAATTCCTCTTAGTAAAGAGTCACGGATCTGTGCAGGGCTCAGCACTGTGTATGGTGGAGGGAAAATTGGGAACAACCGACATGTCCATCAGAGTAAACATCATCAGTAAATCGTCAGAAGCGGGATGTTATACAGCCATTGAAGCTGGTGATGTTGCAGAAGACCAGGTGACAGGGAGGGTGGCAGGGTCTTACTGGGCTAGAAAGGCAGGTTTCAAAGCAACACATCCTGTGTTGGCTTTCTAAGAAGTACTGACATGGCCTGGCCAGCGGTGGCGCAGTGGATAGAGCGTCGGACTGGGACACGGAGGACCCAGGTTCGAGACCCCCAGGTCGCCGGCTTGAGCGCGGGCTCATCTGGTTTGAGCAAGGCTCACCCACCAGCTTGAGCCCAAGGTCGCTGGCTTGAGCAAGGGGTCAGTTGGTCTTCTGTAGCCTCCGGGTCCAGGCACATATGAGAAAGCAATCAATGAACAACTAAGGTGCCGCAACAAAGAATTGATGCTTCTCATCTCCCTGTCTGTCTGTCCCTATTTGTCCCTCTTTCTGACTCTGTCTCTGTCAAATAAATAAATAAATAAATAAATAAGAAGTACTGACATGTGTATAGATGTGCTTAGGAAAAAGCTACAAGACCAAATAAAATATGAAGAAAACTGAACCGTGAGGATCATATAGTTTGTTGATATTCACAGTACCTGTTCCTCCTCCGCTATTTTCTAAGCTGGCTTAGGGAAAACAGTCAAGTGTAAGTTGAATAACCACGCCCATCTACACTCGCCCCCTCCCTGCCCCACGCCAGTCAGTGTCTCCGTGGTTGGAGCCGCTGAGACAGCCTTCAGAGGCGGTATGGGCATGCGGTCCCTGGACCAGGAATCATGACCAGGTCTGACCTGAGAGACCTTAACACGGGGCACACACACACACACACACACACACACACACACACCCCGCGGTTCCCTCTCCATCAGTTCCTCTTTCTCCTCAAGGTGGCAGAAGAGGGATAGTCGTTTGAAGTGGCCCGTGGCCTGCCTGCTTCTCCCTGTGACATTATCAGTAGATACATGTTTCCCTCCAGGTTCTCATGTCTTGCATTTTGTGTGTCTTCCTCCGTGTGCAGTCCCGGCTGACCAGCCAGAGCGAGGCCTTGGCCTTGCAGTCGATACGGAACACCCGCGGGAACTCCCACTGTGTGGACTGCGAGACCCAGAGTAAGTGAGCGTGTGGGGGACGGGTGTGGGTGTGGGGGGGCCTGGGCTGGGCTGGGCTGGGGGGCAGCGGGCCCACCTCTGACGTGTTCAGTTCAGTCCCTGCGGCTCTCTGATAGCTGGTGCAACCTAGGATCCACTCCTGGGGAGGGAACGGAGGGGCCCAGGTTCAGGTTACGAGCAGCAGGTGGCGAAGCGGGGTGCACACCCACCTCTTGCTGCCGGGGGCATTTTTTCCAAACACGGGGACCCGGAGGGACGGAGAGATCAAGGACACGAGTCGATGACACCTTGACAAGGCTTTTGTGATTTTTAAGTTAAAAATGCCCCAGTTTGGGCAGAAGTGCTGGGAAATGTCCCGTGCACAGAGTGGCGATGAACGGGTTGGCAGTGTGTGTGAAGAGCCTACGCGGGGTGGCACCCCACACACACCCCAGCTGGGCACCGCTGGGGACTAGGCCCGGGGCAGGGGGCGTAAATCTAGCTTCAGAGATGTCCGTCACGGCGCCATTTATAGAGCGACATGTCCCATCCCCAGCGTGCAGAAATGAAGAACTGCCCATGAGGTGACATCTCCTCATGGTGCCGTACGTAGTACGCAGGCTTTAAACGTCGCAGTAAAAAGCATGTTCGTTGCCATGGAGATGTGGTGTGCCGCTCTGTGACAGGAGAAGGTCCTCGGGGCAGGACGTCCCGGGAGCCCGGCAGGTCAGGTCATTGTCTGTGTCGAGGGAGGGAGATCCTCCAGGACCCGTTCCTGAGGATGGACCCCGGTGTGTCTGCACAGTGAGGCCCGGGGTGACTGGGCTGTCTCGTTTCTCGACAGTGAGCACGGATGTCCTAGAGCAGTGGTCCCCAACCCCCGGGCCGCGGACCGGTACCGGTCCGTGGGCTCTTTGGTACCGGTCTGCAGAGAAAGAATAAATAACTTACATTATTTCCATTTTATTTATATTTAAGTCTGAACGATGTTTTATTTTTTAAAAATGACCAGATTCCCTCTGTTACATCCGTCTAAGACTCACTCTTGACGCTTGTCTCGTAAGTTCGACAATTATATTTAAAAATACCACAGTTTTTACGCCGGTCGCATAATTTTATTTTGTGCATTTATCCGTCCCACCGTAAAGGCTGGCCCGTGAAAATATTTTCTGACATTAAACCGGTCCGTGGCCCAAAAAAGGTTGGGGACCACAGTCCTAGATAATGGCCCTGCCTGCAGCTCCCCCACGCTGTCCCCCAAGGCCCACTCAGTGCTTCCCAAGGGGTCCTGGGATAGCCCTGCAGGTCCCTCAGGCATCCCCCGCTTCTGCACCCTGGGGGGGGTCCACGGAGGGGGCACATCGAACCAAGGATCACTGGGAGGTGGGTTCTCGTGGGGCACCGGTGGGATCCCGGCTTCCACACCCTCTGCCCCTGACCCTGAGCCTCGAGAAAGTACCGCCCACTCTCCTCAGAGTGGGTCCGAGAACCCAAGAACCGGCCCAGGTCCCTGTGCAGCTGCAGTGCCTGGGAGTCACTGTGTCAGGAAATGAGACCCCTGGAGCCAGAGACGGAGGCAGGAGAGGACACTTCAGGGTTTGAGTGCTGGGGCCCTCAGTGTGTCACTAGCTGCTGCCGCCTAGATCTTCATGTTGCTAAGAGGTCACACACCCACCTCCTGCGGGAGCAGAGCCCCTTCGAGGACCCCTGCCCACTGGGCGCTCGGGGGAGGCCACATCCCGCGGCCCTCTGTCTTGTCTGTGAAGGTCACAGGTCACGGAAACACTAGACTCCCCGTCCCACCGTCACTGTTACTGGTCCTCACAAAAGTCCATGCCCAGTCGTTGGACTGTGTCCTGCACGTGGCTGTCGCCATTCAGGCGTGGCACCCAGGCTGCCCCTCAGAGCTGCTGCAGCTTCTGGAGGAGAGTGGGTGGGGGCAGTGGTCCGAGGTCTAGGGTTACTGTGTCCGCAAGATAACTCACGGAGATGGCTGGGTGGGGGGTGGGCTTCGGAACCAATAAGGTTGTCGCAGCCGTTCAGATGAGCGACATGGGGACCCAGGTGCATGCAGTGGTGGTGGGGACCCCGTGTGGAAGCACTGACCACAGCACTCGGTGACGGACAGCGTGTGGGGCACAGAGGAGGTGATGGTGAGGGACAGCGTGTGGGGCATAGAGGAGGTGATGGTGAGGGAGCACTCGGTGACGGACAGCGTGTGGGGCACAGAGGAGGTGATGGTGAGGGACACTCGGTGACGGACAGTGTGTGGGGCACAGAGGAGGTGATGGTGAGGGACACTCGGTGATGGACAGCGTGTGGGGCATAGAGGAGGTGATGGACAGCGTGTGGGGCATAGAGGAGGTGATGGACAGCGTGTGGGGCACAGAGGAGGTGATGGACAGCGTGTGGGGCATAGAGGAGGTGATGGTGAGGGACACTCGGTGATGGACAGCGTGTGGGGCATAGAGGAGGTGATGGACAGCGTGTGGGGCACAGAGGAGGTGATGGACAGCGTGTGGGGCACAGAGGAGGTGATGGACAGTGTGTGGGGCACAGAGGAGGTGATGGACAGCGTGTGGGGCACAGAGGAGGTGACGGACAGCATGTGGGGCACAGAGGAGGTGATGGACAGCGTGTGGGGCACAGAGGAGGTGATGGACAGCGTGTGGGGCACAGAGGAGGTGATGGACAGCAGCGTGTGGGGCATAGAGGAGGTGATGGACAGCGTGTGGGGCATAGAGGAGGTGATGGACAGCGTGTGGGGCACAGAGGAGGTGATGGTGAGGGACACTCGGTGATGGACAGTGTGTGGGGCACAGAGGAGGTGATGGTGAGGGACACTCGGTGATGGACAGTGTGTGGGGCATAGAGGAGGTGATGGTGAGGGACACTCGGTGACGGACAGCGTGTGGGGCACAGAGGAGGTGATGGTGAGGGACACTCGGTGATGGACAGCGTGTGGGGCATAGAGGAGGTGATGGTGAGGGACACTCGGTGACGGACAGCGTGTGGGGCACAGAGGAGGTGATGGTGAGGGACACTCGGTGACGGACAGCGTGTGGGGCATAGAGGAGGTGATGGCGAGGGATGGTGCGTTCAGCATTGAACTTGCTGAGAAGGCCACAGGCTGGGTGCCCTCTGGGTCTAGACTTGCTGGAGCATCTCAGGAAGTACCATGTGACACGTGGCACCTAGCCACACCTCCTGTCATCATGGCCCTACGGGGTTTTCACCCCTCTTAGGATCTGTTGTTGAAATGGAAGACTTGGGTCCCCTGGTATAGGTCTGAATATTTCCAACAGGTCGGCCATCTGCCCTGGTATGGGTTGGCACTGGCATTGATGTTGTTATAAGGCCAGAGCTGTCCCCACGGGCCTGTCCCTTCCCTTTCTTCTCCTGTCTGCTCCGACCACACCAGCTTTCCTCCGCTCAGGATCCTCAGAGCTTCCTCCTGCCTCTGTCTCGCCCCGCCACCCTCCCCCCTCCAGCCCCCTAGACCTGCCCTCAGCCTTGGCCACTCCCTGAGGCAGGCCCCGGGGAGACAGGGAGAAAGGAAAGGTGGTGTTGGTGCCAAGGTGGGGGCCGCCATGGCTGGAGGCGGGGTTCGCCTGGAGGTCTCCTTCAGGCCCTGTGTGGGCCGCGGTGAAGTCACCTCCCGGGGTGCGTCCTGCACTTGGGGAGAGCCACCGTCCCCAGAAAGGGAGATTCCCAGTGACACCAGCAGGACAGGCATGGTAGACCGGGCAGGGGTGAGGGAGGGCACACAGGGGCTCAGGGAGCTGAGTGTCCTGGGGGACAGGGGGCCCAGTGACACCATCAGGACAGGAGAGGTAGACCGGGCAGGGGTGAGGGAGGCACACAGGGGCTCAGGGAGCTGAGTGTCCCGGGGGACAGGGGGCCCAGTGACACCATCAGGACAGGAGAGGTAGACTGGGCAGGGGTGAGGGAGGCACGCACGGGGCTCAGGGAGCTGAGTGTCCTGGGGGACGGGGGATTCCCAGTGACACCAGCAGGACAGGAGAGGTAGACCGGGCAGGGGTGAGGGAGGGCACACAGGGGCTCAGGGAGCTGAGTGTCCTGGGGGACAGGGGGCCCAGTGACACCAGCAGGACAGGAGAGGTAGACCAGGCAGGGGTGAGGGAGGGCACACACGGGGCTCAGGGAGCTGAGTGTCCCGGGGGACAGGGGGCCCAGTGACACCAGCAGGACAGGAGAGGTAGACCGGGCAGGGGTGAGGGAGGCACGCACGGGGCTCAGGGAGCTGAGTGTCTCGGGGGACAGGGGGCCCAGTGACACCCGCAGGACAGGAGAGGTAGACCGGGCAGGGGTGAGGGAGGCACACAGGGGCTCAGGGAGCTGAGTGTCTCGGGGGACAGGGGGCCCAGTGACACCAGCAGGACAGGAGAGGTAGACCGGGCAGGGGTGAGGGAGGCACACAGGGCTCAGGGAGCTGAGTGTCCCGGGGGACAGGGGGCCCAGTGACACCAGCAGGACAGGAGAGGTAGACCAGGCAGGGGTGAGGGAGGCACACAGGGCTCAGGGAGCTGAGTGTCCCGGGGGACAGGGGGCCCAGTGACACCAGCAGGACAGGAGAGGTAGACCGGGCAGGGGTGAGGGAGGCACACAGGGCTCAGGGAGCTGAGTGTCCCGGGGACAGGGGGCCCAGTGACACCAGCAGGACAGGAGAGGTAGACCGGGCAGGGGTGAGGGAGGCACACAGGGCTCAGGGAGCTGAGTGTCCCGGGGCACAGGGGGCCCAGTTCTGACCACGCTGGTCTGGTAGCGACTTTGGACTTGATCTGAACGGTGAGTAGCAGCCACCGGTGGGTGTCCAGTGGGAGTGACAGGCGCAGATCCACCGGGCTGGCCCCTGGCTGACGTCTGGGGAGTGGACTGTGTGGACGTGGAAGGGAGGCTGCGGACAGCAGGCTGAGGCTCCCCCGCATTGTCACGGTGGCAGTGGGGACAGGAAGGAGATGAGTTCGGCAAACTTGATCACGCCTCTCCCTCCCTCGACTCCCAGGAGGCCCTAGGCCACACACACCCTGCCCCCCGTGCGGCCTGTGATCTGACTTTTGACTACTTATCAGCATTTTTTCTTACTCATTCTTTAAAAATTCTCTCTCCTGGGGGCATTTGTCTTCTCTTCCCACTCAGAGACCCGTCCTTGGTACGGATGGCGCTCCTGCGTACGGAGCAGAGGTTCCGTCACTGGCTGGCTGATTTCTGACCAGTCAGCTTACCGCCCATTGCTGGTCCTTTGCCATCCGTAGAATGAGTCAGAGTGTGATGCCAGCTACCCGGGGGTTTTGTTGTTGTTGTTGACTCTTCATGTGCCCCCGGAGTAAACATTGATTGTTCCTGGATGATTTCAAAGCCTCTGACTGTCAAGGTCACAGCCCCATCTCTGCAAATCAGCGGATAGCGTCGGGCATGAGGCCAGCCAGCGCCTGAGTTCTGGGGCCTCTGATGACGTCAGCGGGTCTCCCAGGGAGCAATCCACAGCGCGGGGGGGCCCAGGCTCTCCTCTGAACTCGTCTGATGTCCTCGGGGCAGTTATCACAGAAGCGCGTTACCACTGACGCTGCGAGTCAGGGCCGGTGGTTCTGGGAGGGTCCCTCTCCCGGGACCGAGGACTCTGCCCGTGCCCCCGTCCTGCCGCCGCGGAAGACGGAGCACTGGCCGGGGCTTCCACGGTTACTCTTCAGTGACATCACTGGAAAGGGTAGTTTTTCACAGTGGGGTGCCTCTATTTCATCTCTGACATTTGCAAAACATGCCTGTCCTGTGACCACCGGGACAGAGGCGGTTGAGAGGGACATTACAGCTTTGGGAATGCCAGCTGCCCCTTGCCTGCAGCTGTCCACAGCAGACCCCAGCTTAGACATGATTTTTTTTTCCCAGTAATGGCAATTGTATATTGTTCGGGGAATTCCAAGGCTTTGGCCAGAACAAGACATTTTTTTAAGAGGAGCCACCACCATCGTCCGTTCCTCGACATCTAAGCCAGGAGGCAGCCCTGCCCAGGGTGCGTTCTCAAGCCACGTGGTCCTAGGTAGAGGGACCCTGGCCGTGCAGCGTAGCTGACTAGCGTCCGGTTGCTGAGAGCCCAGTCTGATGGCCTGTGTCCCCCTGCCTGTTCCCGCAGATCCGAACTGGGCCAGCCTGAACCTGGGAGCCCTCATGTGTATCGAGTGCTCGGGCATCCACCGAAACCTCGGCACCCACCTCTCCCGAGTCCGGTCTCTGGACCTGGACGACTGGCCCATCGAGCTCATCAAGGTCATGTCGTCCATCGGGAACGAGCTCGCCAACAGCGTCTGGGAAGAGAGCAACCAGGGGCGGACGAAGCCCTCGCTGGACTCCACCAGGTAGGGACCAGGGAAGGGGCGTGGCGTCGGGCCAGCTGTGGGACCACTGCACCTGTCCTCAACCACAGCCATGATGAGCACTGCCCGGGTGACCCGCAGGCACGCTGCGTACAGCAGCCCCGAGCTGTCTGTGCATCAAGTGGACCACTCACAAAAATTAGGGGATATTTCGAAATGAGGATAAAGGCGATCAAATATCACCTAATTTTTGCGAGCGGCGTATGTAAAATTATTGCTCTTCGACAGACGGAGGTAACTCCTACCACATTATTTTTTACGTTTGTTTCTACACATTGGGGATCCCTCCTCCCCCTGCTTAGAAATGTATGTGCAGCTTCTAACCTTAGGAGTCCATCACTTTAATCAGTATGTTTCCAGTTGGTGCAAGCTACACTGTTAGCTCCGATGAGGAATTTTCGACTCCTTAATATTGTCTCTCTGAGATCTTTGGTACGCATCGACGCCCTGGATGTCCACACACAAAGTGGGTGAGAGTTTATGGTTGACAAAGTATATTTCACTTTCTAAAATATAGTTCTAACATATTTAACCAACCAAGGAGACAGGATAAATGTAGGGCGACCCTGCCCATCAGTGTTGTTAACCCAGTGTAAAAAAAAAATGTGCTTATTTTTCAGGCCGTTCAGTTTCTCACTTTTCACTTATAGCTACTACAAACCAGTTTTAGATACACGTGTGTATTTAATGTACCTAAGAGGTGACACAAGGGCATGTCTTCCGGGAAGCCCAGTTCTAGAGGTGGAATGGACCCTTGCGTCCCCGTGGTTGGTCGCCCTGAGGAAGAGGCGCGGGGCCGCGTCCCCCAGTCCTGAGCAAGGTTGTGGGGTTCACGCTCAGTATTCTCACCCCTCAGGTGTGCAGAGCAACGGAGGGGGACCCCGGGCCTCCCACCACGAGCGCGTCTTAAATATCTCTGATTTGCGGGTAATGAGAGTCCTAGCGGCACAGGCGAGTCCAAGCGGCAGCCTGTGGTTGGATGGGCCACGTGGGCGGGGCGAGAAACCGGCTGCTTCCGCGCAGTGATGACCACCGCTCAGGAACCCGGCACAGGTCGCCATCTGGTGCCGCCTGCGGTTGGCTGGAGGGAAAGAAGGCCACGTGTATGTGGTGAATCCCAGCCCCTGCGTCACGTGTTCTGTGGGAGGGGCGTCTGTTTCCCAGGTGGGGCGTGCTGCTGCGTGAGTGACAGCACGCCGGGAGTGGGCAGCCCGCCTTACGCACGGAGCAAAGGGCGCACTCAGCTCTAAAAATTACACACGTCGACTTGTTGGACGCTGACTTCGAAACCGGCTGGGTCACCCACTAGGGGCATTCTTAAGAGCTGAATTCTTGTTTACCTATCTTTTTTTTTTTTTTTTTTTTTGGTCGCTCTGGTTTTGCTTGGAAAGTAGTTAGGCCTGCAGAGGAATAAACGAGTGGAAACTGGGCTGCGTAATAATGTCTGAGTGCAGAAAACACCAGTTAAACTGCATGGGGAAAAATGAGTCTGATGCCCTTTGCTGTTTGAAAGCTAGGTACTGGAGTTAATCGCGTGAATTAGAAAAGTGTGTTTTCCCATCTGTCATAATTAGCAGCATTTGGAATGATCGGAGACAAAGCGGTGCGTTGACTTTTTTTTTTTAATGGTCACTGTTTTGCATGGATGTTGTCTTCGCTTCTAAGAAAAGCCCATGCCCAGGGGTTTGTATTCTGCTCCGTGCAGGCGAAGCAGGTTCTCGCCTGTGTGTGTCCCCTCCCATCCAGTGTGACACACGTCCCGGCTTTACAGTGGAGAGGGACACAGCAGAGTCCGTGCCTCTCACGCATGGAGGGAGTACCGTCCGATCCCGGCCAGTCCTGTGGTCACCTCCGACCCGGAGGGGCGTGCAGAGATGAAATTCCTCTCCGTAGGTGATGGGGGTGAGGGGAGGTGTGGTCACCTGGTGTTTAAAGGTAACTCGGGGGGTTTCTGAAATCCGTGCATCTTGAAGATGAACACGTGCAAACATCGAACGTTTTCTTGGTGCCTTTAGTAAAATCCTCCCAGGGAGTTTCATTTTTAATTAAGTTCAGCAAATATGCATCGAGCGGCTTCTCACTGAAAAGAGGCAACAAACGGTGGTGCTCACTCGGCAGGGGTTGGGGTGGGGGAGATGTTCTCGGGGCCACCGAGGGTGCCAGGGCCGGGCAGGGTTCCCAGGACAGAGAGGGACTCTTACAGCCACTGTGCCGCACGGACGGTTCACGGCGGAAACGGCACCTGAGCCAGTCTTTAAAATGTGGGGCGATTTCCAGGCCTGGGGGTGGGGAGTGTGGAAGTCAGTGTGGCCGTCGGTCCCCCGTGAGGCAGAGGCCTCGAGTAAACGAGGAGGTGTGGGGATGGGTGGGGCCTGGGGAGCCTTGGGGGGTGGCGGGGGGGTGTACAACAGCACCCCTGGGCGGGGGCAGAGGGTGAGCTGCGGCTCTGTTTCTGTGTTCATGTGCTTTTCGCTCTCCCCGAGAGGAGCGGAGACGGCCACTGGGAGGGACTGAGACCAGAAGGGGAGGCCCGCTGGGAGGCTGTGGCCCGGCTGGACCACGCCATCACCGGATACGCTGTGAAAAGCAACAGACATCTTGGGGCACCACCTGGGAATGCCGCAGTCACCCCACACCCTCCCACCCTGGCTGCCTCCCGCCGCGCCTCCCAGTGGAAATAGGGAACTTCAGGTGCGGGCTAGAATTTCCAGATGGGCTGCAGTCTGTGGCGTGAGAGTGGTCTCTGGTCTGGACCCTGCCTCGCCGAGACCACAGGGAGAGCCACTCCCCCCCACCCCCCAGTCTCCGCAGAACCGGTGTGCTGAGTGCAGACAGCTGGACGGGTCTCTTAATGTGGCCCTACGGTAATACTAAAAAGAAATATTTTAGTGAATTTTTACCCCTCGCCCAGGAAAATCCTGGTGCAATATGTCCAGGCCAGTTCTCTGGAAAAGGGACCCAGCTGTTTCCCTGTGATGAGCCCCTCCGTCCGGCTTGTTCGGAAGATTCATTCTGACAGGGGGATATAATTAGAAACGTGCTTGCCCCCCACACACACACACACGCGCGCGCGCAGATTCAGGACTTCGGGGACATCAAACACAGATCCTTCTCCAAACAACCAGCCGGTCCCCCAAAATCCAGTGCACAGTGGAGTCCCCCAGACCTGCGGGCGAGTTAGGACCCCAGGCTTCTCTGACCGGCCGGCTGGCCCCGTGCTTGTTGCCCTGTTCCCTGATGAGGCCAGTTTTGCCCAGCTCATAATTGGTTCCAGCGATTCCCGGCCACCCTGAGAACTGCCGGTCAAACTGGAACAGCGTCATGATCAATGGGAGCTGACGGCGGTGAGGCGTATTGACTTCCCATTCCTATAAACCAGGGAACCATTAGTCAACGAAAGCATCTTCTAATTACTCCCAGGAAGGGTAAAAAAAAAAAATCTTTTTGGATGGATTCTGCAACAACTGCCATTTCTCCCCGTGCATTCAATACGAAATTTATTGTCGCAGGAGGGGAGAGGGTGCCCTCTGTGCCCCCCCCCTCCTGTAATGGGGGTGTAATTTGGAGAAAGGAGCACGTTCAGGAGATCGATGCCGTTAACAATTAACTCCATCTGCGGTGGACTCTGAATTCCCCTCTCTAATTGCTATTGATACCATTTAAGCACACACTTAAAAGGTTGATTTTAAATGGGGAGTAATCCTGGGCAGCGTTAACTAGATCTTAGGGGCTGACAGAGGGGCAGTCTGCTGTCTGTAGGGCTAGGGCTTCCGGACCCTGAGCCTGTGAGTGTGTGTCCCACCCCAGAGTATGTTACTGTACATAGCTGGACAGGGGCCTGGAGCCACCACGCTGGGCTCTGGTCCTGTGTTAGCACACACATTGTGACCACCAGAAGTCACCAAGCTCCTTCGCGACCCTGTTTCAAGCGCAGAGGTAGAGATATTAACAGTCAAGTGCCTGTGTCTCGAGTGAATCAGTGAGTGGGCAGGAACTGGTCAGCGCAGGCCCACCTGTCCAGGGCTCTTGCGTCCTCAGTGCCCCCTGTGTCACGAGTGAATTGGGACGTTGATGTTTCCAGCACAGGGCAAGGCCATCCCGACACTCCGGTGCACCCTCTCTCGCCGGTGGCCATGCATGGCACGGCGCGGTGCATCAGGGACTGGTCTGCGTCACCGTTCCCGGTCAGCCTTCTTTATTCTTGCCGGTAGTGGTTTGCCTAGAAGCGTTTAGGCCGGACTGCGGCGAGCCCCGTTCCCTGCCAGGACCCCGCGCGGAGCCCTCTGACGCCGCCGCCGCAGTCCCCTTGGCCGCATTCCCTCCTCCTCTCGCATCTTTGCGTCTCAGGGTCCGCGTTTGGCCCGTGTGGTGGGTCCGCCGGGACCAGCCCCCACCGGTGCCTCGGCGCAGCTGGCCTGTGTGCGTGGCAGTCAGGGAAATCAAAGCGGCAGACCACCTGTGTTCTCACTTCCACGAAGGAGCCCCCCCAAGGACATCAGCCTCTCCCTCCGGTTCCACTCGCTAGGTAGGCATCCTTTCCCCTCCTAATTTAGCGTCCTCTCTCCTTTTCGTCATTTACCAGCTCCCCGCCCCCCACCGGGCGCCCAAACTCCCTTCCTGCCTTTTAACCTATAAGGAGATGTCACTTTGGGAAGGAAGGCCTGGGGCCGGCCAGGCGTGCGTCCCTCCGTCCGTCCGTCCATGCGCGTGGGAGGGGCCTGCGCGTGCTCCCAGACCGAGCGGGTCCGCCCAGCGGTCCGAGCCCGGCCCGGCGCCCTTTTTTGATTCCGGAAGGCTGCCTCATCTTATTTATGCACACAGAGATACTGGAGACAGGGGAAATGTATCCAAACTGAAAATAATTGGATCCCCGCCGCTAACTCTGAGATATTAAAAGCAGTACCACTTGGCCACGTCTTTGTCTCGCTAGGTTTGATCATGAGATCACAACATGGTAATCTCGGGCTCAAATTTCTGGCACAGAGACGCCCTGTTCCAAATGGGGCCTCAGGGAACACGAGTTCCCACAGACCCGGGACTGTCTCATCTTATTATTTTTCGACAGTTCTTGGCCGGCCAAGGTCAGTGTTTTGTCTCTTTTGAGTGTTCCTCTATGTTTGACACCTTTTCCTATTTTCTTTCTTTAAAAGAAGAAGAAGGAGGAAAAAAAAAATGTGGGCAGGGGGAGAAATAAGAGACGCTGGGGGTGGGGGTGGGGTGGGGGGGGTGGAAAGGACTTTTTTCCGTGATGACCAGAACCCATCTGCAGCTGGGTGGCATCTGCTCCACACATGCCACTTCCCTCATTAACAAGCAATTGAATTAATTAAATGCTACTCAGAACACGTATAACAAGCTACCGGCAGTGTCCAAATTAGCACTGATAATCAAGGATGATTTCCGTTATTATCCTGCTAAGTGGCGTGCAGACTCTGATCTCCCTGTCTGCCCTCATCTATTTACATAGCCCTGGCTTCTGCCTTCGGACGGGAGGTTATCTTACCCAGTTAATTTGCCACGATCACCCAGCATGGCCGATTGATGCCCTGCCCTGTGCCGCCGCCACCGCGGCCCCCTCCCTGCCTGCCCTCCCCCCGTCCCCCCCCCAGCCCCAGCCTCAGCCTCAGCCTTTGTACCTCAAGCTCCCTGATAAATTAAAGGCCACCCCTGTGGTCTCTCAAGTGAGTAATAGAGGCAGAAATTTCATTTTGCAACTGGCTGATTTAATGATCCAAAGGGTAATTAATGGCCTGATTATCTTAATGTTAAATATGTCCGGCAGCAATTACTGTGACCTCCCGCTTGTCAAGGTCCGGGCTGTGCTCTTCTTTCAATTAAGTTCTCTGGGGCTTAATGGTATGAATAAACTCCTCTGATTCTATCATCCCCGGACGGACGCCGAGGGTTCAGGGAGCTGGGGGCTCGTTTGGAGTGTTAATCAGCCTGTCTTCCTCCCACTCCTGCGATCAGAGTGAATAGTCGTAACAAGGACGGCTCAACTTTCCTCTCCTGTGCAGAACGCCACCTCCCCCCCCCCCCGCGCGCGCACGCGTGTGCACACACACACACACACACACACACACCACGACCACAACCAAGCTCACTGTCCCTCGTTCCATTTTACTTAGTGTCGCGGGTTCATCCCTGTGCTCCCAGGGAGAGTTCTGTTTGCGGAGGAGGCCACTGTGCTCCGTGAGCCCCGTCTCCTCCAATATAAATTATCATGTGAGCGCTGCGGTTTGCCTGTGTGACAGGCTTTAATTAATTGGCAGGAGCCCCCGAAAATGACAGTGCCACTAATTGCAACTCAGAGCGAATCTCTGTCATCAAGGCGCGCCTGTCAGCGGGCATGCCCGGCCCCAGCCCGCTGAGCGGTCCAGCCTCCCGGCCTCCCCTCCCGGCCAGGCAGGGACAGTGTCCTGAGCGAGCAGGGACACTGGCAGATTCTGAGGAGCTGGGGGGTGAGGGGAGGTGGGGTTGCGAGCACGCCATCTGCATGCCGGCTTGACACTTAGAGCAACACAGTTTTTACGGCCAGGGCGCTATAAGAGGCCACAGCTGCTCGGGGGCCTCCGATTTTACTTAAGATATTTTAGCCATGTCCCAAAGCAGGCCGGCTTGGAATCAGACTCCGGGAGCTATAACTCACTGCGTGGCCCTTCAGGACGGGGTGATGGTCCTCATTAGCACATCGCGAAGTAGGCTTGCGTTGACCTAAGCGCGGTGCCTGGACCAGAAATGTCCTGCTGTAAATATGAAGCCAGTTAGGCGAAGATAAGAAATGAGAGGTGCAAGTGTGTTAACACGGCTTGAACATAATACCTGTGGGCTACAGCCAGCCAGCTGCCGAGTCAGCCACGGCCAGGGCCTTGGTGGGGCCCCGCTCAGCGGCGGTGCTCCTGGACAAAGCTCTCCGCGGAGACCTGCTCTGATCACAAGAAGGGTGAATTTAAGGAGATTCTCCATAAGGTCGAGAAAACAGGATCACACTCCTTAGAGACGAACCCACCGCACCTTACGCTGGCCTTCGAACCAGACAAACACGCTGCCAGCTGGCTCGGGACGGCCGCCGCTGCCCACCCCACCCTCTCCCCAGCAGAAGCCAGCTTTGTGACCGGGGGAGGGGGACTGTCAGGGGTTGAAAATTCCTATCATTTATTCTCTCTGAGTTGTAGCCATGGAGACAATCAAGGAAGGGTTTTCTGGTTTTGGGTTTCTCTTTAACAATTTCTTTATTATCGCCGGTAGACGAAAATGCTAGTTGTCAGCGAGCCTGAGGAGTCTGTTGGGTGCCCTGACCCCGTGCGAGGCTCTGTCCCGCCGTGAGGCCGTGCAGAGGGTTGCGATGTATAGGTAGGTGACCCTCTCGAGGTTGATGTGCGTGTCCGGGAAGTCCTTCTGGACACGGCCTGTGAACACCGCCCCGAGCGACTGCCTCTGTCAGGATTCCTCCACCGGCAGAGTGACCCCGAAGGGTCGGCTCTGTCCCTGGTGTTCTGATCATCGTACACTGGAAACCTCCTCTCCCTCCCGAGGCTCCATCTGCGAGCCTCCCCCTCACAGTGCAGGAGACAGAGGAGGAAACCCAGGGCCGGGGCTTGGAGGGTGCCGCCCGCTTCTCCTTGGCACGGAGCTCAGCCCACGGCGTGGGATGCTGCCGTTTTCCGGGTGAGAAGAACGTGGAGTTTAGGGTTCTTGAGTCATTTGTCCAGGGTTCCACGGGACTGAGACAGATCACCTGAACCCCAGGAGTTGAGTCCTGAACCCCACACCCCACTCCGGTCCTCCGGCTGCTCCTGTTCTTTTTTTTTTTTTTTTTGTATTTTTCTGAAGCTGGAAACGGGGAGAGACAGTCAGACAGACTCCCGCATGCGCCCGACCGGGATCCACCCGGCACGCCCACCAGGGGGCGATGCTCTGCCCATCCGGGGCGTCGCTCTGCTGCGACCAGAGCCACTCTAGCGCCTGGGGCAGAGGCCAAGGAGCCACCCCCAGCGCCCAGGCCATCTTTGCTCCAATGGAGCCTTGGCTGCAGGAGGGGAAGAGAGAGACAGAGAAGAAGGAGGGGTGGAGAAGCAAATGGGCGCTTCTCCTATGTCCCCTGGCCGAGAATCGAACGCGGGTCCCCCGCACGCCAGGCCGATGCTCTACCACTGAGCCAACTGGCCAGAGCCGGCTGCTCCTGTTCTTTACCACGATACCTGGGTATCGTGGACCCAAATCTGCAGGTCAGAGCCAATGGTCAGTCGTGGACTCTGGAGACGCCACTGTTTCCAGGCGTCCCTTCCCTCCCCTGCCCTCCCCTCCCCTCGCCTCCCCTGCCCTCCCCTCCCCTCCTCTCCTCTCCCCCCCCCCCAACCCAGCTCATACTGCTATTTGCTGATGCATCTCCACGTTGCTACAGGGCGGGGCCAAAGGAGGTTTTCATTTGCTCGGATGGAAAATGACGCGAGGATTAGGAAACAGTAATCACCAGAGTAAACTCTGTGTTTCTTGGACACGACGCTAGACCCGTCTCAACAGGCACGTGTATAATGAGCGTAAATTTTATTATGCCTCATGACATACCTGCAGTGTCTCCCGCGTAGAAACCCAGAAGTTCGCTCGTGGGAACTTAAACGAGAGCAACAAAGCGTCGTTCATTTTAGTTTGCAGTCACCCGGGAAACGGGCTCTATTCAGCCACCTGGTTCCTGAGGCCAGATTCTCTGCGGTGGGAGCTCACCCTGAGAGCTTCCGTGGACATCGGGGCTGACACCGCCGGGTATCTGAGGCGGCCACCGTGGGCTCAAGGACCAGCCCCAGCTGCTTCCATAACCACACCCTCCCCGCTGAGCCGCCCTCGGCACACGTCCCGGGCCCGGCACTGGCTGTGGACGCGTCCGGCTCGTCCTTCAGACGGCCTCACGGTCATATTGATCACCAGGCCGGAGAGTTTCTGGTCTGGTTGCGCGGCCAGCCTCTTCTGCCATTTTGACTTTTGAAAAAGGGGGGGCACGTTTTTATGGCTAAGAAGGGGCTAGCCACTATTTTCACCTCCTCAATTATGTGGAATTAATGCCAAGAGAAAATCATATTTATGGAGTTCCCTGGGACCTTTTCTGTCTGGAAAATCCACCAGCTTTTTATCTTGGGTCCTGTGTGCTAGCGGCGAGAGAGACAAGGGGCCCATGGCCCCTTACATGCTGGGGATGGTCGGCTGGTGTGGAAGATGTAGTCCATGTTAGTTTTGCTTTGTATCTGTGGGGTGATTTATTGTAGCGTCAGCATAACCCAGAAAAGCACGTTCTCGGCCTTCCTCCAACGGGCGGATATCCACATGCAGAAGAATGAAGTTAGACCCATACCTCACCTCACACCATATACAGAAATTAATTCCCAATGAAACAAAGACCTCAGTGTGAAAACCGAAACTGTAGAACTTTTAAAAGAAAACAGAGGTAAATCTTGATGATACTGAAAGCACGAGGAAAAGCAACAAACAGACAAACTGACTTCATTAAAGTTAAAAATCTCAGTGCTCCAAAGGATAATATCCAGACCATGAAAAGACACATACAGAATGAGTGAAAACTTGAAACCCAGGTATCTATCGAGAGCCTCGTGTCCAGAATGTATAAAGAATAAGTCTAGTTCAGCCATAGTAAATGAACGGCTCAACTTACAACCGTGTGAGATACCTGAATAGACCTGCCCCTAACGAAGGTCAACAGGTGGCCCCGGAGCAGCTGAGAAAGGACAGGAGACATCGTCCCTTATTAGGGAAATGCAAATCCGACCACACAGAGTGGCCGCGCTCTCCCACGAGGATGACCCACAAGAAGGAAGACAGTGGCAGGTGTCGGTGTGCAGGTGGGACATTGGAGCCCTCCTATAGTGTCAGAACATTCCATGGCACCCCGACTTGGGAGGACACTCCAGAGGTTCCTGAACAAGTTAACCATCGAGTTACCGTGTGACCCAACAAGTCCTCTGCTGAGCATGTATATACCTGAGAGGAACAAGCCTCTGTCCATACGAAGACCAGGCAGACCTGTTCCTAGCAGGCATTCTCCACCATAGCCCTAAAGTAGAAACAGTCCGACGTCCGTGAAATGACACGGGCTGCACGGAAGGGGGTCCACACGGTGGAATATTATTCAGACACAGAAAGGAAGTGCCAGCCACACGGCAACCTGGGCCGGCCTCACAGGCGTTCCGCTCAGTGAGGAACCAGCGCCGGATGATCCCGCGTGTGGGGGACAGCCAGGGCAGGCAGACCCCCGGGGGCCGGGGCACTGGGGCCTGGGGCGGGGCCGTGGGTGCAGGGAGAGTGACTGCTGGGTGGGGACAGGGCTTCTCGGGGGGAGAATGAAAACGAACTGAATTTCCACGGTGGTGGTGGCTCTACAGCAGATAGAGCATCGGCCTGGGACGCTAAGGTCTGAGGTTGGAAACTCCTAGGTCACCAGCTAGAGTGCGGGGTCACCAGCCTGAGCCTGGGATCGTAGACGTGACCTCGTGGTCACTGGCTTGAGCCCAAGGCCACTGGCTCATACGTGCCCCCGGTCAAGGCACGAATGAGAAAGCAATGAGTGAACAACTAAAGTGCCACAACGAAGACCTGATGCTTCTCACCTCTCTCCCTTCCTGTTCATGTCTCTCTCTCTCTCTCTCACTCTCACTATTTAAACAATAAATAAAAAGATGAGGACTTTTCAAGGAGAAGAGGTGGGGAGGGCATTCCCCAGAGAGGACATTGCGGACGCAGGTGTGAAGCGCCCGGGGTGGCTGTCGTCCGGGGCCAGGCGGAGGTCAGCCGGGCCAGCCCGTGCCCCTCAGTGGGCACAGGAGCCAGTGGGGGGGTTGTCAGCAGAGTGCTCCGAGCAGGATGTTTGCACTGGAGCCCAAACTCCCTGACTTGGGGGTGGGGGTGGGGGTGGGGGTGGGGATGGGGTGAGACCAGGTGGAAGGCCGGGCCTCCTGTCCAGGATGAGGGGGTCTGAGTCAGTGGCCATTGCCGCCTGATCCGGAGGGCCACCACGTCACCACCACGGACTCGCCGAGTCCGCAGGACGAACCGATGTCATTTATATGCTTTGATTAAAAAAAAAAAAAAAAAAAAAAAAAAAGAGGGAACTAGCTGAGTCACTCAGCCTGGGAGGTCAGGCGCCGGAGTTCACCCCGGGTCCTGCTGGCTGCACGGCCCCCCTAGGAGACGGCCGGACCTGGGAGGTCAGGCGCCGGAGTTCACCCCGGGTCCTGCTGGCTGCACGGTCCCCCTAGGAGACGGCCGGACCTGGGAGGTCAGGCGCCGGAGTTCACCCCGGGTCCTGCTGGCTGCACGGCCCCCCTAGGAGACGGCCGGACCTGGGAGGTCAGGCGCCGGAGTTCACCCCGGGTCCTGCTGGCTGCACGGCCCCCCTAGGAGACGGCCGGACCTGGGAGGTCAGGCGCCGGAGTTCACCCCGGGTCCTGCTGGCTGCACGGCCCCCCTAGGAGACGGCCGGACCTGGGAGGTCAGGCGCCGGAGTTCACCCCGGGTCCTGCTGGCTGCACGGCCCCCCTAGGAGACGGCCGGACCTGGGAGGTCAGGCGCCGGAGTTCACCCCGGGTCCTGCTGGCTGCACGGCCCCCCTAGGAGACGGCCGGACCTGGGAGGTCAGGCGCCGGAGTTCACCCTGGTCCTGCTGGCTGCACGGCCCCCCTAGGAGACAGCCGGCCCAGAGGGATCTGGGGACGTCACACCACCACGCTGGGGGGCTGAACACAGACAAGCATCCACCGTGACATTCCGTATTCTCTCTTGGGCATCGGGTGGATGGTGAGGCCTTCAAATGACAAGCAGAACAAACAAAAGGTCGTTTGGGTTGCAGAACCCTGGCAGTTCGGTTTTGTGTGGATGAAGGCAGCAGGTGCACACGGTTGTGACCAGCGACCCTGACGAGATCGTTCAGCAGCTCGCCCCTGGCCCGGTGGTCCAGATGTGGCTCCGGGGTGGGGTCTCCGGGCTCGAGGGCGGAGCGTCCAAAACCAGTGGGAACAGAGCCAGCCCCGCCCTCAGCTGCCAGCCCTGATGTCTCCCAGAAAGTGCTCCAGGCCCCAGAGAATAGGAACGGCAGTGGCAACACCATTAACGCCACTGATATTTAATCATGTGTCACTGATACAAAATTTCACCAACCTGGGGTCCAGCAGACAAACGTTACCTGGAACACACACACAACACATGGTCTTAGGGACCCACTCAGGTCAAGAGCGTCTCTAACATGTGTGATCGAACACAGACGCTGCCCCCCCCACCCTGGAGGACAAAGACGGTGACGATGACGATGACCTGCCTGGGACCTTCTCCTCAAGAACCACCCAGGCCGGCCGCGTACGCTCACCGACCCTCACAGTCTCGAGGAAATGAGGAGATAACCTGTTTAAATTGCAGAGAACAGCCGGCCAGGGCAAATGCTTGCCTGCAGTCCCAGCCATGACTCGGACGAGGCCTCGGTTCGCTCCTGGACTTGTCCCCCAGAGGCTCCCCAGGGAAGCGGATTGTGGACCACGTGGCTCACGAGCACGGAATCCGACCTACAAGTGACCGCAGTGCGGGTGCCATGCCTTCTCCCTCCTCCTGGGCGTTCAGCCCAGGGAGCGTTTGGAAATGTCCACGGGGGGAGGGGGGGGTTGGCTGGTGTTTATTTAGTCCTGGGGGGCTGGGGGGCCTAAGCTCCGGACAGCCCTGTGGAAATGGGAGAATTGCTTTGCTCAAAATGCCAGTCACAGGGAGGGCCTGAGGAGCATAAAAGAAGCGGCCACAAACCAAAGCCGCGTGAGCAGGCGTGAGCGGACGTGAGCAGGCGTGAGCCCTGGCCCTCTGAGCCATGGCGTCCTGTAACCCACCCGTGCAAAGGCCTCAGAGCATCTGGTAACTTCCCCAGGAGATTTCCTCTGAGGGGGTGGACTGGACGAACTGAGAAAGATGAACACATTTCTGTTCCAGCATGCCAAACTAGCCCTCCCTCAATGTATTAAAAGAAAATAAGAATGACATATTTCATCAAGTTCCAGAAGAACCATAGTAGATGCTCAGTAAACATTTGAGAGATTGCATTGCCTTTTTTTTTTAAGAGAAAGAGAAAGACAGGAGGGGAGAGAGATGAGAAGCATCAACTCATAGTTGTAACACATTAGTTGTTCATTGATTGCTTCTCGTACGTGCCTTGACCAGGGGGCTCCAGCTGAGCCATTGACCCCTTACTCAAGCCAGTGACCTTGGGGTCATGTCTATGATCTCTCACTCAAGACAGCAACCCTGCACTCAAGCTGGTGAGCCCACGCTCAAGCCGGTGACCTCGGGGTTTCAAACCTGGGACCTCAGTGTCCCAAGTCGATGCTCTATCCACTGCGCCAGCACTGGTCAGGCAGAGAGGTTGCATTATTTTTTAATTAATTTTTCCCCAAACTGAAGTTGGGTCCGTGACACAGGGTTGAAGAACAGGAATTGAAAGTGGCCGGCCAAAGACTCCATGGAGTGTCTGTCCAGTGGAAGACTCCACACCCCATAGAGGGGACACGTTACCTGAGAGCCAGTCTGCACAAGGGTCAGATCTCAAGTTTTCACTGATCTGCTGTGTGTCCTGGGCTGTTTGGACTCTCTCTCTCTGCCTCAATTGCCCCATCTGCACAGTGAGGATAATTATGGTGTCTGCCCCATAGGATGGTTTTGAACATTAAATGGTCATTTTCTAAATACAGTACTGAATAGCTGATCTTCTAAATAAAGTTCTAAATGCTAAAGGAATATCACCTATTAGTTTTTGTTTTTGTTTTTGAGGAAAAGATCACCAAGCTTTTAAAGGGGAAAAATTCCCAAGAGTTCAGGTACTCCGCGTTCAACAGTTATTAAAATGTTAGCACCCAGTCAGGTGCTACAATGTTCTAAATCAAGTGGTCAGCCCATTTCATCAGTATGTGCACTGACACCCAGTACCTTGCCAGTCCCCTGGAGACAGACAAAGAAGGGTGTTTCTGCACAGACGACACAGTTACTTTGCTATGACTTCGTACAGAGTGATACATGTTACTATGTGCTAAATCCCGAGATCAAGGGGCTGAATGCTGTTATGTCTCCAATTCTGGGGAAGCAGCCCTGCATCCTTTGCAATATACACATTATGTGCACGTGGAGTGATTTCCACGTGTGGGCACGGAAGCCCAAGAACCGTGAGCACACACACACACTCCGGGTCATCTTGCACCGTGTCCAAAATCCCGGCCGCTGGATGTTCGGGGTCTGGCATTGTGCTGGCCGGTCTGGCAAGGAGTAGCGTGCAGTATTCCTGTAAAACGGCGTGCCTCTTACCGAAATCAAATAATTAGCTGCAAGTCAATATGCAGCATCTAATGGGGGGAGAGATGGTTATGTTTCTTAAAATGCTGCTGCTTCGTGTTGGTGGGGGTTTCGGGGAGATGTGCCCCGCCCCGCCCCCAGTGCTGCTGGTAAGAGTGAGATCCGGGAGAACCTTCCTGGAAGGAACTTGGCAGTAAGGGTGAACAGCCCTGAAACATTACGCTTTCTGACCCAGCAGCTTCTGTCCTAACATTTGTCCTAAAAAAAAGGGAGGATCCGCGTGTGAAAAGACAGTCGTGGCAAAGGTAGTCATGACGTCATCGTTCATAACAGTTAAAATTTTAAAATAAAGCCAGAAGCCAAAACAGGTGATGAAATAAGTTATTTTAGTATACATAAATATTCTATTTATTTACATCATATAAAATACGTATATGGTTATACAATAGTACGTGGTACATACCGTGACTTATGTTGAAGCCTTTAAAAAAGGACGTAGCTGAAAATGTAACAAGAGAGAGGTGGTCACCCAGCATCTTATAAATTAGAGTGTACCCCAAGTTGTTTATTTAGAATTTCTGGGGAATAGGGTTTTGATTTTCTTTTCTCATTTATTGTTTATCTCTGCTTTCTCATTTTCTGCCTTTGAGAAGTTTTGGTTAGATTTTTTTTTCTTCTTTTCCAAGTGAGAGGAGAGGAGATAGAGAGACAGACTCCCACATGCACCCAGCCAGGATCCACCCGGCAACCCCCATCTGCCAAATAGCTTGATTGTGAGCAGGACCATTGCTCTGCCCATCTGGGGTCCTGCTCGCAACCAAGCTATTTTTAGCACCCGAGATGGAGGCTCCACAGAGCCATCCTCAGCACCTGGGGCTGATGCACTCAAACCAACCAAGCCATGCTGCGGGAGTGGAGAGAGAGAGAGAGAGAGAGAGGCGCATAGGGGGAGGAGTGGAGAAGCAGATGGTCACTTCTCCTGTGTGCCCTGACCGAGAATTGAACCCAGGACATCCACACACTAGGCCAACGCTCTACCACTGACCCAACCGGCCAGGGCTGGGAGTTTGGGTTACATTTTTCTGATAAGGTGTCTAGGAGACTGAAGCCGTAAGAACCCCGGGGTGTGTCTATGCACACGTGTGACCATGCTGTTCAGGCACTGTGAGAATGGTGGGTTGGTGCCACCCCGGGGGACCTCCTGCCCACAGCCCAGCCGCCCATTGGCTGTGGCCTGTGCTAAGAGCAGGGAGGTTGGAGGAGGTAGAGAACTTGGACTTGAGCCACACAGCCTTGAAACCAGCCCCACGCAGGCCTGAATTCCCCCTTGTGTAAGAGGACAGGCTTCTCTTTTTGTTCCCATGGGGAGCGGCAGCCTCCTTCCATCGCTCAGGAGATGGTGTCTTCTCTCCAAGATCGGTCTGGCGTTTCCCCTCACACCTCGCCCGTCGGCACCGCCATCGGCACCTGCCCCGTCCAGAACTCGAATGGAAGCCACGCTGATGGCTCTGAGTGTCCAGGAACCACATTAAACAAACAAACAAAAAAAGAACCTGCCTAGTAATTTAAATATGATGAATTAACCCCACCCATCTAAAATGTCATTTCAACATAGTGACCCACATCAAACAGTGTTAGCAAGAGATGGCTCTCGTCTTCCGTACCAAGCCTTTGCATCCAGCCTGTCATTGCCCCTGTGACACATGTCCTTGAGGGCTGGCCCCGTTTCAAGTGTCCCATAGCCACGCGTGGCCAGTGGCTACCATTTCTCAACACCGTGGGTCCAGACGGCTGGTCAGGACAGATGTGGTGTCCACCCTCTCAGCTTGTACGCAGCCGTGGAGCGGGGGTGTTGCGTGATGACCCTCTGGTGTGACGCCGCGCAGAGGTCTCTTAAGCCGGCGGAGACCGCGCAGTGACGTTCGCCTGTGAAACGTCCCCCTTATAAAGTCACCTGGCATGATTCCAGGGCCCCACCTCAGCAGCTGCGAGCCAGGAAGCCCCTGAGTCTCGGGGTGCTTATCTTTCTCGCTCTGCAAGGGAAGGTTGTTACCCTTTTCCCTGGGGTCCCAGGCGTGGATTATGCCTCCATCACCCATGGTCTTTTCCAACTCTGGTTCACGGCCCTGGCTGCACAGAAGAGTGTGCCAGGGGCCTGCAGCCCCCCCCCCCCAATCCCTGGAACCAGACTCTAGCCCACAGAGCCCTCCGTTTCTGTCTGCCTCCCCGAGACTGCCCACCCCAACGGCCCCCAGCACCTCCCCCAGACAAACTCCCCATGTAACAGCCCCCATGCCGGCCAGGTGCTGTGTGTACCTGCTGACTCACTTCTGCAAAAATCAGAGCAGCTAGCTTCCCGGAGTCACTCCGGCGGGCGTCAGAGGGGGTGGGGGGAGATGATGGAGGGGTCGTGGGCGTCCCCGGGAACAAGTATCCCATGATCTGACTTCCAGACAGTCCTTTAGGGCAGACAACCCTCCTTCTTGTTAAAGACCCGGGGACAGTTTTCTTAGAGGTTTGTCCTGGATCGGAAGTCCTTTCCAAGAGAGGCCTTGCACACCGGCTGCTGGGCGGGGCCCCGGGGAGAAACCAAGGGTCTGGGCCCTTTTGGGCGATGGGTCAGCACAGGTCGCTTAACTTCTCCTGACATAGCGTCCTCTGCAAAGGGGGAGGTTGAGCGGGAGACCACCAAGGAGCCCCTGCTCCGTGAACGTCTTCTCCCATTTATAATCAGCTATAAAAGGTTCCGACATCTCTGGTGTGAGACTGATGGTCAAATGAAGACTTCCCTTTAATCCCCTCACGGTCTCTCCCGGACACGGCGACCTCACCATCGGGCAACGGTGTCAGGACACACAGGCGCTACCTCGCCTTACGCTCTCCGGGAAGGGAATGGCCTGTTTTAATCTGGCATGGCGTACACGGGCTGTTCTTAATTTCCAAACATTTAAACTCAGCCACTTCAAGCTCATTTTAAAACTCAGGAGTCTGTTTGCTCTCACTGACTAGTGGCCTACGTAAAATCTGATACACCTTAAATCGGGCAGGTCCTTCTGAACCCAGATCGAGGCCGTGCAAACGTTATGAAAATTCTCATCGCGTTCGTGGAACGGTGACCAGAAGTTACTTCTGCATGTGCGCTCCCTCCGAGGGGGCTTTCTCGTTAGCAGTTCCCGTTTTCCTTGACCTGACAGTCCTGTGGAATGAAGGTCAACACTTGCGTCCTCAACGAGAGGAGCCAGGCACGAAAGACCCACGTTGGGCGTGATTTCCGCTCGGGGAGACACCGGGAAGAGACAGATCTAAGGCACAGAAGGGTTGGGGGTGGTTTCGGCGGGGAACCCCAGATCGCGTGCCGTGGACAGAAAACACGAGGGGTCAGTGCGGGGCGATGTAAAACTGCGCCATGGTGGGGCTTGCAAGCTCTGTGGCCTGACTAAAAAGCGCTGAGCTGTCCACTGAAGGCAGGTGAGGTTTACGATATGTAAATCACACCTCGGTCAAGCTGTTAGGCAAACAGAAAGACTAGGGCTGTCCAACCCACACTCAGAAGGGGCTCCCAGTTTATTTTGGAACACAAGGAAAAAAAGGGAGCTGCCCCCTGATGTTGGAAGCCGCCGAGTGTCCCGTGCTGCAGATGTGGCCGTGAACGGCATTCCCGCCGGGGGTGAGGTCAAGGACACCAAGCCCCGATCTCTCTTTTCTCTGGATTTTCAAAGTCTCGCCGGTAAATAAGGAGCCTGCGGGGGCCTCCTCCGTACTGGAGATGGGCTGAGGTCTCCCTCCATGGACCCCCTGGCAGGAACGCGTCTCCTCGGCCGCTGCAAGGGGCCTGTCCCCTCCTCGCACCGGTCCCAGGCCTGGGAGATGTCCCTGCGTCTCTGACAGGTTCCGAGTCGGGCCTCTGACGAGGACAGCCGTGGGAGCTGCCCGGCACGTCACGGAGTCCCACACCGTTGGTTGTGGGTTTGGAAGCTTGTGTGTGTCGGGGTAAATGGCTCAGAATCTGACATTTCCTTGGAGAAGAAAACCAATCGTGTGGACGCCTGATGAGAAAAACGCAGGCACAGCCGCGGGACAGGAAGTCAGTGACGTGGCAGGGTGGGGACTTCCGCGCACAGGCCTCGGGGACCGAGGGGGCCACTCCCCTCGTCACCTTGCAGACCCCTCCTCGCCAGTAAGGTCCCTCCTTCAGACATACCTCTCAGGAAGATCTGCGGTTGTTTTCACAAACAGGAGAATATTATGGGGGGGGGGGGGTTTATTTTTGTTAAGTCTCAAGAACATCTATTTTCTGGGCTGTCTTAAGTGTGGGCTGTCAGCCTAGCAACCAGGGTGCCGGGTCAACTCTGTGACTTCCCAGATGCACTGCGGTGATTTCCATTCCGGCCAGGGATGACCGACATTCCCGGAGAACTCACGGACATGAGATGAAAGTGACTTCTCTCTGGCGGGCACAGCCTCCCCGGCCCCATGAGGGTGGAGACTGTGCTGTGAACACCCCAGCCAAGGGCAGGGTCTCCCCCAGCTCCCTTGACAACGGGACCCTTCCGGAAGAAACACCTGCCTCAGGTCAGGGCCAGGCCGGGCAGTGACTGGGCCCCACCCACTGATAATGCAGACTGACAGGCGCTCACTCGCCTCTGGGATCCCAGCCCCGGTCAGTGTGCGTGCGGCACACGCCACCTCCCTGCGCGACTCCTTTTTTTGAAAAGAAATCGTGCTTTAAACAACTTGAAAGCCTCTTTTATTTTCCCAGGCTGGCGTGCCATCGGGAACCCCTCCCCCGGCCGTCACGGGTGTCTCTGGAAGCACCATGTGTAACTGTGTCCCAGTCGTCCGCGTCGTGATCGAGGCACCGTTGAGTCACCAGCCTTTGGACATAGGGAGCGTTTGCTGAGACGGGCTGAGGGAGCGCCGTCCCCGGCACGTCGGTGTGGGCGTCGCTCGGCCGCGCGTGACTGTTTGCGAAGGGCGGGTTCCTAGCAGGACCCTCACAGGGGTCAGAGGGTGTGGACTTTGGAGGAATTGAGTCAGCCACGTCGTTCCTTTCTCTTCCTCCTGGACCCCACGCCGCCGGGCTCAGGGTCCCGCAGCACCGCTTTGGTGGGGACACGCCTCTCACGAACATGCTCGGTCAGGCAGCGTTCTCCAGGAGAGCAGAGCCCACTGTGTGTGTGCGTGCGTGTGCACAAAGAGATTTAAGGAATTGGCTCACGATTGTGAAGGCCGGCAAATCCGAAATCCACGGACCGGAGACGCGGGCAGGGGTTGATGCTCCGGTCTTGAGGCAGAATCCCTCCTCCTCCGGAAACCCTCAGGTTTTGTGCTCGTCACCTGATTGGATGAGGCCCACCCACGTTGTCAAGGGCGATCATTACTTAGCAGCGGCTAACTGTAGGTGAGGGGAACCATTCACAGTAAGACCTAGATACCTCTTTGGTTAAACTATTGGGCATCACAGCCCGGTCGGGTGGACAGATGAGATTGACCATCACACCTGCCATGGCTCCCGTGGCCCAGAGAATTCCACCCCAGCAGAACCTCAGCTGTCCACCCCCACCACTGACATACACAGCCTCAACTTCTCATTAAAATTTTTTCCATTAATTTGAGAGACAGAGAGAGGGAGAGGGCGAGAGAGACAAAAGCATCAACTTGTTGTTGAACTTAGTTCCATTTAGTTGTACACTCGTTGGTTGCTTCTCATAGGTGCCCTGACCGGGGCCGAACCCACAACCTCGGCGTGCCAGGACAACACTCTCTCCACTGACCCACCTGGCCAGGGGCTCAACCTTCTTATTTAAAAAAAACAACAAAAAAACGAGAGAGAGAATAATAATGCTTGCCCTACCTTGCCACTAGCTTGTTGCAAAACTCAACTGAGAAATGCCAGGGTGGGGGAGGGTCCACTTCCGAACTAGACTGCATTGAAAAGCTGTCTCTCTTGATGTCCCGTTTTTATCCCTAAGTGCTCTCTCCACTTGACCGAGAGCTGCTCTGTGTGTCAAGACCAGGGTAAAGGGCTGACCTGTTGCCAGCCAGACACCTCACGCCTCTTGATCCAAAGCCACCAGGTCATTAGCGAAGGCTCCTCAATGGAGAGACCCAACTTCCTCCTTGAAATAACGTCCGAGCGAAACAGGTGGATGGTCCGGAGGACGCTGGGCTTCCCGTCGGCTTCAAGTTCTGCAGTTTCTGTGTCCTTTTCTGTTTTTTGTTTGTTTGTTTTTGCAGGGCAGTTACTGTATAAAATACTTTTTTCATTCTTTTCAGTAGAATCCTGTCACTAATGAAACCATGTTTTTGAACATGAAATGGTCACCAAGGAGGGAAAAAAAAAAAAAAAAAAGCCGTTATCCAGAAGGAGCCGCCATAATACTAGCTCACGCATTTGGTGGTCCTCGTAGACTCTTCCCCCTCGCAGGGGGGATGAGAGCGGTCCCCTCGCCTCAGCCTAGGAAATCATTTTAGGATGGAGTTCTAATCCCCGTGCCGAGGAGGGGAGAGGGAACCCTGAGACACACACACACACACACACACACACACACACACACATACTCTCTCTCTCTCTCTCTCTCTCTCTCTCTCTCCAGGCCTGGGAAGTCAAACTGGAAATTTAGAGGCAGACAGTTTAGGTGGTGTAGATGCTTCACACCTGGTCAGTGAACCAAACGAAATATGGAGAAGAAAAAGGGGGGGGGGGTGTTTTAATGTCGGAAAAGGGCAGCTTGAAAGACAAGGCTTTCCTTCCTGCGGCTCCCGCCCCTCCCCCCTCCCCACGCACGCCCTCTCCCCCGATCACATTGCCCGATGTCCATTTCTGTAAGTTTTCCCTCTAGAACAAACCTATCATTTCTCACCGCGGGATATTTACGGCTTCAATCAGTGCCAGATCCAATTGGCTTCTGAGCTCGTCGCTGGGAGTTATGGATGCAGATATTATTTGCAGTGCGGTTAATTATGGGGCAATCAAACTTTGGCTTTTCTACTGTAATTTCCTCTGCCAGCTAATTTAATTAATCACCCCCAGCTCAGTTCTCCCAGCTGCGACCAGCAGGGTCATTAATTAGGCATGTGGCAGTGGCAGTGGCTCAGGCCAAGGTCCCGGCTTCCCTGGCTGCTGCCCAGACCCTCTCGGGGAGGGAGCACCGTCCCTAAGCCCCCAGGCAGGATTGGGGGTGCGGGGTGGGAGATGGGGAAGCACTTCCATCCCCTCCAGGAGGGAGATGGCCCCCAGAAGGTCCGTGGGGGGCAGCTTACCTGCAGTGGTGACTGAAGGACGGCTTTCTGAAGCCTGCCCAGAAAAAGGAGGAGGCCTCTTCCAGGCAGACTACCCGGCTCTCACCTTACCGAGAAGTCAGCCTGCGTGTCCCCAGTAACGCAAACAGAACCAGAGAGAGCCAGCCCGCCCCACGACAGTGTTGTCTCCCTTGCAGGGGGCTCATCTTGTCGATTATAGGACCCTGGGGGTGGACTTTCTCCCTAAGGGAAACGTTTGTGGTGTCAGAAGGAAGTGACTTTTTTTGATCTGCCCCTATTGTTTGAATTTTGTACCTGTGTGTGTGTGTGTGTGTGTGTGTGTGCACATGTGTGTGCATGTAATGCACACACACCTAGAGAAACATTCCCCAGATTTCAGGAAGCTTTCTCATGATTAATCTTAAACAGAGTTTCTCTTTTTATAATTATATGGGTTTGTTTTTTTTTCTAAAACTTAATCTATTACATAGGATGTCCTAGTTCATACTTTAAAGAAACTGGATATTTAGTCTGCTTTTTTTTTCTTTTTTTTTTTTTTTTTACACAAAAGGCTAAATTGATGAACAGGTGTTTTCAAGGGCTGTAATAAATCATTCTAGAACAAGGGAGGCATCTTCTGAGATCCTATCCAGTGCCCTGCCCTCAATTAAATGAATCAAAGAGATAAATGTGAGTGCGTGTGGGCGCGCACACGCACACACACACTCCGGCACACACGAAGGTTCTAGTTGAGAGGGCGCGGGCGGTTCAGCTCAGTAATTAAAGGGACACTAAGGATGCGTTGTGTGCCTGGGGTGGGGGCGGGGTGGGGGTGGGGGCGGGGGGCAGAGAACAGGTGGAGGAGAACTCACCAAGTCTAGGGTTGGACCCGTTTATCCCACTCAGGCCGGAAGCACCCCGGTCATAAAGCCCCATGGCCGGTAAACAGGCTGCTTCTTCCGCCGCTGGGGGGCCGGGCAGGCCTGGGGGGGGGGGCCTGCGGTCGCTGTGCCCGCCCGCCTCCAACTCAAACAAGTGTACTGGGTGCTGACAGCCAGCCCCGCGGCCACGTTGAAATTGAAATGCGTGATACATGCACTCATTTCACGCCGTGTGGATCCTTCTGGAATGAATTACAAGCAGGTTTTTTGTTGTTTTTTTTCTCTAGCATTCTTACTCGGCTGCTGGGAACGGGGAGATTCCTGAGAATTGGAATAAGCCCACCCCTGCCAGCCAGCGGCTTCTCCATCTCCCTAGTCTCACAGGAAGTAGGGAGCAGGGGGAAATAATTTTTATTTTGAGTCATCTCTTTTTTCCTAGAGAAACCTCGACGTGGATGTCAGTCATTGAGAGCTCCCTGAGACACATCCGCCTTCCTCTTCCTCGCTCTAAAAGCGATGGTGAGAATTCTCACTCTAAAAGCGATGGTGAGAATTTTTGTTTCCCCAGTTCCGTTACACGCACACACTCGCGTGCACGCAGGGGGGGCAGGAAGGACGCTCGATTCTTTGATGCTTCAGGGAGTGCTGACTCACCGCAGCCCAGAGTGCCAATCAAGGTCCGGAGTTCCTGCAGCCCCGCCCCCGCCCCGCCCCCACCAGGGCCGGTGGGTGTGTTTGGGGGAGGGGCACCCTCCCAGGCCGGTTTCCTCTTGCTGCTGCCAAGTCCCGGATGGTAACCTCAGTTTCCCTGCAGAGTGCCACAGCCCCCACCCCAGGGACGAGGGCCGGGCTCTGATCTGTCCCAGGCGCCCGGCAGCTGCGGTGGAGGCCCCCCTGCCCCCCACCCCCCACACTCACTCTTGACTGTTTTTTTGTTATTTCTCATCTCCTGACAGCCTTTGTTGTCAATAAAATAAAATAAAAATACAGTCCTAAAGAGAGTTGGGGGGTGGGGG